>NC_133373.1:44305802-44354874 GCF_049309525.1 Garra rufa
ATATATAATATATATATATATATATATATATATATATATATATATATATATATATATATATATATATAATACTTGCAGTTTAAGTTTAAAGTGCCAAGTATAAAAATTGTTTGAATTGTTTGACTATATTTTTTGAAAACTTGACACTAAGGTCATTACAGTTAACTATATAATAATAATAATAACAATAATAAATACAATAAAGTAATGTGGAAAAACTAATATGCAAAAACATTTTTCATTTTAAGATTAGTCGATGTACTAAAATAAAACTGAAATTAATAAAAACCTATGTAGACATTAAAAAACTACTAAAAAAGACAAAACAAAACAAAACAAACTTGATAAAATGAACTAACATTAAATGTTGAATTTAAAACCCAATTTAAAATCTTATTAAAAACTATAATAGTATCTCAATTCTATTAAAACAATACACCCAAACAGTTTTTTTTGAGACGCAGTTTCATAAAAGAAGAATATTATCATAGTACAGTATCATTTCCAGACGCAAACATGAGTCTCGTAGTGCACATGTCTGTTTAATCATTGATCTCCGACGAAACAAACATCTACCAGCATCGATACAATATGTTACGAATGTTAAAAAAATGCAGTGGATAGAATTTCAATAAAAGATAGAAAAATATTAAGAAACTATAGAACATCACTTAAACTCTGCCTCGTACAACAGCTGGTGGATTTTTAACTTGACGGCGCTCTTCTTGGCGTACGGCAGCCGTCGGAGGTACGGCAGTAAACTAAACAAGAACATCTCGTCCTCCAAGTCCTCGTTGGCCTCCATCTGCCACTTCCTCTTACGTCCCGAGCCCTGAGACCCCGACGCAGAGTAATGCGAGGATCCGTCCAGCATGCCGTGATCCCCTTCAAAGTCCTGGACCACGAACGACGAGTTCCCGTCCGCCGTCCTCTCCTCCTCCTTGTCCTCTTCGTCTCGGTCTTCCTCGGGCTCGTCGGCGGCCAGCGATCTGGACTGGATGAAAGGCGTCAGGAAGGACATCTGCCAGCTGTACTTCCAGCTGCGGTGGGACGTTCCCGAGGCTCGCCGGCGCTGCTCCGCACGCTTGTCTTTGATGAACATGTCCCGCAAACTCTTCCATCTCCTGCGACAGTCCTCTTCTGCACACAGACACAACAAATACTGCTGAAAACACGTATGATATATCAAACACATTCATAAAAACGTCATTAAATATAAAGGGTGACGTGATATTTCATCATCATATTTTACATTTACTGCTTAAACTGACTCATTGTCACTTGCTTTGGCTCAAAATAAGTCAGACTAACTTAAATAAGCCTGACTTATTTGGTAAACTATATAAACTTTGGTTTATAATTAACATAACATTTCACAATAAGCAAAAAAAGTGTACATTAGGCGTATGTATATTTATAAATATTGATTAATAATAAAATTTGCAATAAACTTAATTATTAATATGTATACCTAATTATATAATTAACAATAAATTTGAGAATAATCAACAAATATTAAAGATGTACATTTAAATAACATAAATATTACAGTTGTGGCCAAAAGTTTTGAGAATTACATAAATATTGGAAATTGGAAAAGCTGCTGCTTAAGTTTTTATAATAGCAATTTGCATATACTCCAGAATGTTATGAAGAGTGATCAGATGAGTTGTATAGTCCTTCTTTGCCATGAAAACTAACTTAATCCCCAAAAAACTTTCCACTGCATTGTTAAGAAGGCTTCAGGGCGTCCAAGAAAGTCCAGCAAGCGCCAGGATGGTCTCCTAAAGAGGATTGAGCTGCGGGATCGGAGTGCCACCAGTGCAGAGCTTGCTCAGGAATGACAGCAGGCAGGTGTGAGCGCATCTGAACACACAGTGAGGCCAAGACTTTTGGAAGATGGCCTGGTGTCAAGAAGGGCACTAAAGAAGCCACTTCTCTCCAAAAGAAAACATCAGGGACAGACTGATCTTCTGCAAAAAGTATGGCGAATGGACTGCTGAGGACTGGGGCAAAGTCATATTCTCCGATGAAGCCTCTTTCCGATTGTTTGGGGCATCTGGAAAAAGGCTTGTCCGGAGAAGAAAAGGTGAGCGCTACCATCAGTCCTGTGTCATGCCAACAGTAAAGCATCCTGAGACCATTCATGTGTGGGGTTGCTTCTCATCCAAGGAAGTGGGCTCACTCACAATTTAGCCCAAAAACACAGCCATGAATAAAGAATGGTACCAAAACACCCTCCAACAGCAACTTCTTCCAACAATCCAACAACAGTTTGGTGAAGAACAATGCATTTTCCCGCACGATGGAGCACCGTGCCATAAGGCAAAAGTGATAACTAAGTGGTTCGGGGACCAAAACGTTGACATTTTGGGTCCATGGCCTGGAAACTCCCCAGATCTTAAAACTTGTGGTCAATCCTCAAGAGGCGGGTGGACAAACAAAAACCCACTAATTCTGACAAACTCCAAGAAGTGATTATGAAAGAATGGGTTGCTATCAGTCAGGATTTGGCCCAGAAGTTGACTGAGAGCATGTCCAGTCCAATTGCAGAGGTCCTGAAAAAGAAGGGCCAACACTGCAAATACTGACTCTTTGCATAAATGTCATGATAATTGTCGATAAAAGCCTTTGAAACGTATGAAGTGCTTGTAATTATATTTCAGTACATCACAGAAACAACTGAAACAAAGATCTAAAAGCAGTTGAGCAGCAAACTTTGTGAAAACTAATATTTGTGTCATTCTCAAAACTTTTGGCCACGACTGTACATATTATGATAATCAATAACCAGGATTTAATCATATTTATATAAAAATAAATTTTAAAATAATCAATCAATAGTGATTTAAGCATATATATATGTTTAATGAATAATATAATTAACATAACATTTCACAATAAGCAAAAAATTGTGAATTAAGTGTTTGTATATTTATAAATATATTATAAATTAATTATTGATTAATAATAATATTAACAAATCCTACAATTATTGATATGTATACTTGATAATTTAAAATTTTAAATTATACTTATTAGAAAGACAAAAAACTAAATCAATAAATAGTGATTTAAACATATTTAATATTATTATTAACAAAATTTTACAATAAGCAAAAAATTGTGAATTGAGCTTATGCATATTTTTTAATATTTAATTAATCATACAATTAACAATAAATGTTACAATAATTAATAAATTGTGATTTAAGCATATGTATATTTAATAATATAATTAACAACATTGTACAATAAGCAAAAAATTAAGTGAATTAAGCGTACATATATTCACAAATATTTAATTAAATCTTACAATTATTGATATGTATACTTAATATATTTAACAATAAATGTAACAATAAACAACAAATATTGATTTAAGGATGTGTATTTAAATAAATAATACATTTTATGATAATCTGCAATCAGGATTTATTTATTTATAAATATTTAATTAATAATAAAATTAACAATAAGTTTTAATATGTAGTAATTTAAGCATCTAAATATTTAATTATAATTAACAATAAATTGAATAATAATAAATATTGTTTCATGCATTTTTTAATTAACAAAAATCAATAAGAAATCATTTAAGCGTGTCTATTTATTAATATAATTACATTTTACAATAATAAATAGTGATTTAAGCATACTTAATAATATAATTAATAAACATTAAAATAAGTAGTTATTTAAACATAATTTATTATAATAATTACATTAATAAAACATTGTTATATACATTTTTAAATATGTAAATATACATCCATTTTAAATACACAGACATTCTATATTTCAATTAGTACATTAATTAAATGTTCATATATTTTAATCAAAAATTGTGATTTAAACATTTTTCATGAATAAAATTACAAAAAATCGTAACATTTTTAATATGAAGTCATTTAAGCATCTAAATGTTTCATTCAAAATATAATTAACAAATTATAAATGTTAAAATAATCAATAAATAGTGATTTAAGCATACCTAATAATAATTAATAATAACCTAATATAATAATATTACAATAAGTAGTAATTTAAACATAATTATAATAATTATATTAAATATATATTTAAACATACATCTATTTTATATTTCACTTAATATATCAATTAAATATACAAATATTTTACAGTGAGAAATTGTGATTTAACCATATTTAATAATATAATTAACAATAAATTATTGTATTGAATAATATAAATAGCAATTAAGCATATTTAATTTAATTCACATACAAATTAAAATTTTAACAATATTTCTTGCATGGAAAATATACCCTGTTTATTACAAAGATACATAGTCAGTAATCTATTTCTGTAAATTATAGTCTAAATTGGCCCTAGGCATGCAATTAATGCATGCATACAGTTTAAAAACAGTGTGCATGTGTCCATCATACTTTCCAAATAAAATGACTAAATATCTTAAACTATTTTTTCATTATTTTTCACTATACACACGAATCTAACTGATGCATCTCTAGTTAAAATGACTGCTTTGTCCATCAAACTCATATTTCGTACTAACACACAACACAAACTCAGTCAACTTTGCATGAAATCAAATCCCACTTACAGTGCAGGTCACCAAACTCAAAACAACTCAAGTTTGCGTTCAGCAAATTGTCATATCTGCCTGATTGATCTATTAAATGTCTTTGCAACTCAAAAACACGTTGTGATAGTTCTCTGATGAAATACAAACAGCATTCATGATATAAAATCTAAATCTTCAAATCTGGATTCCTGTTAGCCTACTCTGCAACAAGCTAACAGCACACAGCTAGCAGTTTAGTAAGCAACAGACAACTTGAGAAACCTCAGGTCTTACCTGGAATTTCAACTTGCAGACTCACGGCTCTCCATGCTTTGGCTTTTCTAGCAGCGTCTTTATATGAATTTATTGTAGAATTGTATAACTCGGGATAGTCGGACACCGCTGCTATTAACCTCTCCTCCATTGTTGTTAGCATTGGGCGGCAAATGTTTCTAGCTAATAACTGTGTTATGAGACATGAGCGGTTATTCCTGCAGGGGGCGCTCGGTGGCCCACAAACACTCATTCTCATTGGGTTGTGTTCACATTTAAGCACGACTTTTGTCTTATTAGAGATGTTTTATGAAAACTATGTATCATCTTTTGAATGCTTTATTAATGATACACAATTAGAAGTCACAATTAAAAATCTCCTTTAGGGGATTCGCTATAATTTGATGTTACAAAATTAATCTTTAAGATCACAAACGGCTGTGATTGGTTCATCCTCACCAGCGCGGAGAAAAGTAACACGTATCTCGTGACAATTTTGCTCGCTAGCGGTCTTGAGGGTGAATCACACCTAAACTATATCTAATGAATTTAAAAGTGATTTAAAATGTTAAAAATGTGATTTAGAACCATTGTACTTGACCAATCAGAACTAACAGACCGCGTCTGTTTTAGATAGCCTATATATTTTCTGTTGTCACTCAACCGCTTAAGTAGAACCCGGCTGTTAATTAAAGAAATTCATTTTAAAATATTAAACGGAATATATCCATCCAGTGAGTACTTAAGACTTAGATTTGGATTTAATACTAACAAATGTATATTCTGTGATGATATTGAAACCACAGATCACTTGTTTTTTCATTGTATGTATGTGGATGCATTATGGTTGGATATCCATGACTGGCTTTACCCAAAGGTACGTAACCTTGATAGCTTCACCCTAAAGGACATTAGCTATGGACTTGTAATGAGTAATAGTAAAGATGATCTTTTGGTAAATAACATCCTCATGTTGGGTAAATTCTATATACATAAGTCAAAATACTTGAAAGTAAAACCAACCTTATAATGAGTTTATTCTGTATACAAAAGCCCTAAAGGTAATGAAAGGTAAAAATGCAGTAAATTTGTTTTCAATTATTATAGAATATGATTTACAAGAAAAACCCCAGCCCCCCTGCATGTTTTTTTTTTTTAGGTTATTTTTCTTTTTCTTTCTTTCTCTCTCCGTTCTCTTTCTATTTTATTTGTATGCACATGTTCTGTATATTGTAATATAATGATGTTTTGATATTGCCAAGTTGTTTGTACATGAATGATTGTTCAATAAAAAAAAAAAAAAAAAAAAGGAAACCGGCTGTTAGAAATAAGTGAGGGATCTGCGCATGCGTACCTTTTGGTCACGCACCGAAGTGCAAGCCGGGAAATGTATGCGTAAGCTGCTCTAGATCTAAAACAATAACAAGTGTTTATCTTTTGTGTTCATCTGCTTCTTCCGTTTGCTCTATAGACTAATACAATCTGATACAATAATTTCTCAAATATTCATTACAGTGTACTGATAAATTAAACATATGAGACGATTACAGTGAATTAAGCTACAAACTCGATCATAATGCACAATGTTTCCATCTAACATCTATTTTAAGCTGCAGCTTGTTATATTAATGCAGTGTTTTGCAATATAAGCCAGCAGTAGTACTGACTCAAACACAGCGCGATTCAAACTTCGATCATTCTGTTCAAGCGATTCACTAGCAAAAACAGACCACAAGTGCCATTTAGTTTTTAATTTTGCTTGTAATGATTTTAAAATGTACATAGTGATAGGTGAAACTAATATTTTCGAAACTCTGAATTAGTTAAACCATTGTGTCGCAAAATGATTCACTATTTCGAAGCACTCTAATCGGATCATGTATTACGAATCATTTGATTCAGATCGTGACTCTTAAATCGCATATCAGAATTCATTTAGATCGGGACTTCGGAGCAGGTTCAGGAATTTTTTTGATTCAGATCAGGATCCCTGAGCTCGAATCATTTGATTCAGATCGGAGCTTTGGAGCAGGTTCGTGAATCTTTTGTTTCAGATTAGGATCTCTAAGCTTGAATCATTTGATTCAGATCTGGACTTCGGAGCAGGTTCGGGAATCTTTTGATCCAGATCAGGATGCCTGAGCTTGAATCATTTGATTCAGATCGGAACATTGGAGCGGGTTGTGAATCTTTTGATTCAGATTAGGATCTCTGAGCTTGAATCATTTGATTCAGATCTGGACTTCGGAGCGTGGATTGCGAATCATTTGATTCAGATCTGGACTTCGGAGCGGGTTCAGGAATCTTTTGATTCACATCAGCATCTCTGAGCTCAAATCTTTTGATTCAGATCGTAACTTCGGAGCGGGTTTGCAAATCTTTTGTTTCAGATCAGGATCTCTGAGCTTAAATCATTTGATCCAGATCGGGACTTCAGAGTGTGGATTACAAATCATTTGATTCAGATCGGGAGCAGGTTTGTGAATCTTTTGATTCAGATCGGAACTTCGGAGCGGGTTTGTGAATCTTTTGATTCAGATCAGGATCTCAGAGCTCGATTTGTTTGATCCAGATCGGGACTTTGTAGCGTGGATTACAAAATAACTTGATTCAAATCGGGACTTCTGAGTGGGTTCAGGTATCTTTTGATTCAGATCAGGATCCCAGAGCTCAAATCCTTTGATTGAGATCGGAACTTCGGAGCGGGTTTGTGAATCTTTTGATTCAGATTAGAATTTTTGAGCTCAAATCATTTGATTAAGATCTGGACTTCGGAGCGTGGATTGCGAATAATTTGATTCAGATCAGGACTTCGGAGCGGGTTCAGGAATCTTTTGATTCACATCATCATCTCTGAGCTTGAATCGTTTGATCCAGATCGGGACTTCAGAGTGTGGATTACAAATCATTTGATTCAGATCGGGAGCGGGTTTGTGAATCTTTTGATTCAGATCGGAACTTCAGAGCGGGTTCGTGAATCTTTTGATTCAGATCAAGTTCTCAGAGCTTGATTCGTTTGATCCAGATCGGGACTTCGTAGCGTGGATTACAAAATAATTTGATTCAAATCGGGACTTCTGAGTGGGTTCAGGAATGTTTTGATTCAGATCAGGATCCCACAGCTCGAATCATTTGATTCAGATCGGAACTTCGGAGCGGGTTTGTGAATCTTTTGATTCAGATCAGGATCTCGGAGCTCGAATCACTTGATTTAGATCAGAACTTCGGAGCGGGTTTTTGAATCTTTTGATTCAGATCAGGATCCCAGAGCTCAAATCATTTGATTCAGATCGGAACTTCGGAGCGGGTTTGTGAATCTTTTGATTCAGATTAGAATTATTGAGCCTCGAAATCATTTGATTCAGATCTGGACTTTGGAGCGGGTTTGTGAATCTTTTGATTCAGATTAGAATTTTTTAGCTCGAATCATTTGATTCAGATCAGCATCTCTGAGCTCAAATCTTTTGATTCAGATCGGAACTTCGGAGCGGGTTTGCGAATCTTTTGTTTCAGATCAGGATCTCGGAGCTTGAATCGTTTGATCCAGATCGGGACTTCAGAGTGTGGATTACAAATCATTTGATTCAGATCGGGAACGGGTTTGTGAATCTTTTGATTCAGATCGGAACTTCGGAGCGGGTTCGTGACTCTTTTGATTCAGATCAGGATCTCAGAGCTCGATTCGTTTGATCCAGATCGGGACTTCGTAGCGTGGATTACAAAATAACCTGATTCAAATCGGGACTTCTGAGTGGGTTCAGGAATCTTTTGATTCAGATCAGGATCCCAGAGCTCGAATCATTTGATTCAGATCGGAACTTCGGAGCGGGTTTGTGAATCTTTTGATTCAGATTAGGATCTCGGAGCTTGAATCATTTGATTCAGATCAGGACTTCGGAGCTTGTGTCCCCACCAATGACAAAATACCCATAAATTAAACAAGGATAAAAGGAATCAAAATTCACATTTTTTAAAAATCTTCTAGACCCATTATTCAACAAAGTTGTATCCTTCATTCTGCTCTCCTTTATTTCGCAGCGTTTCTTTCAGGGTTTGTTGTTCTGTCGGGTCCTGCACATTTGTGGCTCCATACTGTTTGCTGACTATTTTTGACAGATTAATTCTCTCCTCATCATTCACACTGGCGCTTGCAGACAAAACTTCTCCTTCGGTTCCATTCTGCACAAACAAAACACTCAGAATTATACATCCAACTATTTATAAACACCCGAATGTAAGTAACATAATCTTTTACGAAACTTCAAATGAAATATTTGTGTTTTCTATGACAGGCCTCTTAGTGTCTTCAAAATAAAAGCCTTTACAGGTTCAGTGAACTACCCTCAACAAAAATTGAGGCTTCATTAGGCCTTCAGATGTGTTTTGGTTTTGAAGGAATTCAAAAGGTCTCTCCAAAAACATTAAGTAGAACTTCCCTCTGTCTATATTCTGAACTTTTATAAGAGTACTGTTGAAAGATTTAGTAAACCTTATGTTCTCTGTGATACTGGTCAACAGCATACTGGTATTTGGCAGCATTCAGACCCAGCAAACCAGCCATTTTCTCTCCAAGAAAGTCACAAACTACAGAGAAATTAAGTCAAAGTAAATTATAATTATTACATACAATATTTCTGACATAAATGATAAGGTTGAAGACAGGGTTGTGTATTTAATTAAAACAATATAAAGTCTATTAAAGTCTATAAAGTCCAAAACTGGAGAAAGCCATCTCGCAAGTTTACATTTCGCAATTCTGACTTTTTTTTTTAGAATTGCATGATACAAACTCGCAATTTACTTTTTTCATCAGAATTGTGTGATATAAACTCACAATTGCAAGTTATAAAGTCAAAACTGCAAGATATAAACTCACAGTTGTGACTTTTTCAGAATTGTGAAATAAAAACCAATTCTGACTTTTTTTTCTCGCAATTGCGAGTTATAGATATAAACTTGCAATTGCGAGTTATAAAGTCCAATTTTAAGGGGGGAAAAAGCCTGATATGTTCTCAGAATTGCAAGTTTATAACTCAGTTCTGACTTGCAATTGCTAGCAGGACACACAAATTAATTAAGTTATATTTTTCTGTATTCTCTTAGAACAATATAGCAGAGAATTTAGTGATGCTTGAAACACGTCCCAATCTATATCCAGCTGCTATTAAATTGTCCCTAGCAATAATTTTGATCGAGCAATTAAATGTCTGCTGTGGTGTCCCCACCAATGCCAAAATACCCATAAATTAAACCAGAAAAAAAAAATCAAAATTCACTTTTTTTTTTAGATCTTCTAGATCCATTATTCATTAAAGTTGTATCCTTTTTCAGAACTGTGAAATAAAAACCAATTCTGACTTTTTTTCTCGCAATTGCGAGTTTCTATTTCGCAATTCTGGCTTTTTCTCAGAGTTAGATATAAACTCGCAATTGCGAGTTGTAAAGTCAAAATTGTAAGATAAAAACTCACAACTCTGAGAAATTAAGTCAAAATTGCGTGATATAAACTTGCAGTTGTGACTTTTTGACTTTATAACAAACAATTGTGAGTCAAGTCAGAATTGCGAGATATAAACTCAATTCTGAGAACATGTCTTTTTTCCCCTTCAAAATTGGACTTTATAACTCACAATTGCGAGTTTATATCACACAGTTTTGAGGAAAAAAGTTATGAATTTTGACTTTATAACACGCAATTATGAGTTTATATCTTACGATTCTGAGAAAATAAAAACATAATTGTGAGATAAAAAAGTCGCAATTTTTTATTTTTTATTCAGAGGCATAAATAAGCCTCCATATTTACACACTCCATCCTGTTAATATGATTTCATTTAGGTCAACACAACCATTTTATCCAGATCGTGTGGAAGCCCATTGACTTTTTTTCTCAAAATTATGAGATATAAACTCACAATTCTGAGAAATGAAGTCAAAAATGCATGATATAAGATATAGGCTAAACTCACAATTGTGAGTTATAAAGTCAAAATTGCGAGACTTATACTTGCAATTTTGAGAAAAATTGCGTTTTTATTGCAATTCTGACTTTTTTCTTGCAATTGTGTTTATATCACGCAGTTCTAAAAAAAAGTATGAATTATGACTATATCTCACAATTCTGACTTTATAACATGCAATTATGAGTTTAAATCTTACAATTCTGAGGGGAAAAAAATCTGAATTGTGAGATAAAAAGTTGCAATTACCTTTTTTTTATTCAGTGGCAGAAACGGGCTTCCATATTTACACACTCTTTCCTGTTGATTAGATTATGTGCAATTTTGAGAAATAAAGTCAGAATTGCAAAATATAATCTCGCAATTCTGACTTCATTTCTCAGTTGCAAGTTATTGAGTCAGAATTGTGAGATAAAAACAATTCTGAGAACACAGTGTTTTTTCCCTCTCAAAATTGGACTTTCTCTTTTTTTTCCTCACAATTTTGAGAAAACAGTCAAGATACAAACTCACAACTGTGAGAATAAGTCCATATTTTGAGATACAAACTTGCAATTATGAGAAAGTAAGTCTCGCAATTCTGACTTTTTTTCTTGCAACTGTAAGTTTATATCACACAGTTCTGAGGGGGAAAAAATTGTGAGATAAAAAGTCACCTTTTTTTTTTTATTCAGTGGTGGAAACGGGCTTCCATAGGATCAAGCTCATTCGGTCGTTTTATCTATTTACATGAAGACTTTTTAGTCCTAATGAGACGTTGGTTCAATTACTTAATATTTGGTTGCATGCAAATTTATTTTGACCTTTAGCATGAAAGTTTCTTCAGTCATTAATACAACCTTTTAATATTAAGGAAACCGCAACACATATCTTTTATGAATATGCAATATAAAACATGGCCTTTGAATAACCTACGAAATATAAGTGTTTTCCAGGTATTTCTTACATAGCAAGGACTTTCTCAAAACCTGTGTCCCCCAAAACCGAGAATAATCCTTCCATGTCCGGTTTCCCTAAAAGGTAAAAATATTAAACAACCTTTGGTTGTTTTCATACCTAACAAAGATTTTAAAGAAAGTCTATTATTGAGGGTGTAATTGATACTGACTGGATCAGAAGAACTGGGCGCTTGAAGCTGATGTTTTGCCTCCTCTTCCTCACTCTCATCCTCTGTCAGTGTCTCTCCACTAGAGAAATGAATCACCTTCACCTGTCGAGGATTGACGTCTCTCAGCGGCTCCTGTACATCATCATTGTGAGTCTTTAAGATGATCAAAACTAGACGTTTCTTCTTACAAACTGAAACTTTTCTTTGTCAGATATGTATTAAGACACGTCGCAAGAGCATTTAAGCATTGTTTTGTTCTCTCTTTTACACTCCAGAAATATTTAAGCTTAAATTTAAGATTTATGTGTTTGAATTGCATATCAAATCGTTATCCATTTTGAAATTCCATTTATGTTTCAACTAAGGCGAGACTGCAGGTGAATAGGGTAAAAAAATTAACTAATAGTTATCACCTTACTTACTCAGTTGATTGATTACATTGGTAATTGCAAACATTTTTTGTATTACAAGTTTTCTAAAATGTTAGGTTTTAATATGCAAATGAGCCATTATTTAATTAAATATGCGCTAATTTGCATACATTTCTAGTACAAAAATGTAAACACTGGATGAAGTCAGTTTCAAAATTCTTGTTTACATTTTCTTTTTTTGACATATTAGAGTCAAATGTTTTTACAGAAGGAATTTTGGTATCTCATTTTGTCACTCAATATTTCAGAAAATACTTATAGAACAGGCAGAAAATTATAGATTTTTTACAGTTTTTTGGGGGGAATAAATTGTATAAAATCAAGCAAATTATATCTGAACAAATCCCTCTGTAAAAACCTTCAGGATATAGACAGGAATAAAAATGTCAAGTTTGGTGTGTGTAAGTGCTCCTGAAGTGGAGATTCATGGCTCAGTGTAGGAGAAAAAAACTAATTTTGAGAAAACAGCCTTTAAAAATATGGATTTTAATTGTAATCTATTAACACAAATAGATAAAGAGCTATAAAACAAAAACTTAACAGTCTCTTTTGGATGTTTTCTTTCCACTAGTCTGAAAAAACACTTTATGAAAAACCAAAAAGCCCAAATTCTCAAACTTGCAGGTGCATGAAAACCAGTGTTTTTGCCTGCAGTGTCTCCCCTTAATGTGAAACATATTTATCAGTCAAACATAAACGAAAGAGGTCAGATTTCACACCAAAAAAAAAATCATTATCTGTGTTTATTGGATTTTAAATAATATTTTCAAAACGCATTTATTCAAACAGCTTAGAATCAGCATAAATCCTCTCACTGTAATAAAGTGTGTTTAAAACATTGAGTTTATTAGTACTATTGCAGACATCTGAGCTGTTTCATTTATGTACGACTGCCAAATATGCATCACATTAAGTTTATTAGATTACGTTATTCCACTGGATGGATTTTATATGCAATTCAATAACATAAATCTTGAATGTAAGCCTGAATATTTTGTGAGGAAGTGTGAAGGTGTGTTTACCAAAGGCAGCACTGCAAAAAATGCTTTTCTTACTAAGATTTTTTGTCTCGTTTCCAGCCAAAATATCTAAAAATTCTTAAATCAAGAAGGATTTTCTAAACGAGTAAAAATTAATGTCTTATTTTCAGAAAAAAAAGTCAAAATTAAGTGTGTTTCTTCTTGAAACAAGCAAAATAATCTGCCAATGGGGTAAGAAAAATAATCTTGTTTTCTGTTTGAAATAAGATTTTTTTTCTTACCCCATTGGCAGATTATTTTGCTTGTTCTAAGAAAAAATAACTTAATTTTGGCTTGTTTATTCTGAAAATAAGACATTAATTTTTACTCGTCCAGAAAATCCTTCTTGATTTAAGAATTTTTAGATATTTTGGCTGGAAACGAGACAAAAAAATCTAAGTAAGAAAATCATTTTTTGCAGTGAGGTGCTGCAATACATGTATGTACATTAAATAAAGGCTTGGTTAAAAAAAAAAATCTAGTGATCTACTGACCTTCTGCTCTTGAAATACGGCATCTGATCAAACGCAAATAAAACACACTTACGTCTGTGTGCATGTTGTGCCTTTTCCAGTAGAATCCTCTGTGTTTTGCTCCTTTGGTCAGAATATCTTCCAAACAATCCTCAAATCTCACATGACACAGTCTGCAAGAAAGTTTCCTTCACCCTCACAGGAGGAAGTAAGCTTTATGCACACGGATGTCGTTTGTTTAAGATCGTTCCAAGACACATGAACTGCATATTTGCCGACGCAGACGTCGTATAATCTTGATATACTCGTATTGCTAGTGTTACACAAAGATTGCGCCAGTATGAACCACATGATTTCAAAACCCATTCACGTCTGGACAACAAACGCTGCACGAAACAAATAGTCGACACACATTTTAATGGGAAAAGCCATTAAATGCATGACTGTGAGTTACAGGTTGACATCGTAATCTGTGAGTGTATATATATAATGATGATGAATGCATAGATGGCAAAGCAAATAATTACAAAAAACTAAAAGTGGAGCGGAGTGTCATCTTACAATTTGTGTTAAATAAATATACAGCAAAATATCTGACAATCATTTACCCTTGATAAGCACACAAACTCTTCATTTTCAATGTGCTGTTGCGTATGAATCGAAGCAGGGGCCAAAATAACAAGCGGGACACATTTAGTGATCATTCCTGTACCTGTAGCCGTGAAAGTGCATTTAGTATTTTTGACGTTTTTACAAGTGTGACTCTTAAAATGAAGCACCAGTGTCACATTTACGAACTCAAAGATGGTTAAACTTGTTCACATAAATGTCAGTATTTAGTTTACAGAAAAAGAGTTTCCTCTGACATGTTCAGCACAGCAATCCATGTTTTGAATTATTTGGACAGGTTTCAAATCAGAAGCAGATCATTTTTTCATAAATGACATAAATGTAAATATATACACATATGGAAACTAAGTCCAGTGAAAGTTGATACTACACTCTTAAAAACAAAGGTGCTTCCCGATGCCACAGAAGAACCTTTTTTGTCTAAATGGTTTCATAAAGAACCTTTGACATCTGTTTCACAAAAGGTTCTTTGTGGCAAAAGAAGGTTCTTCAGATTATAAAAAGGTAAAGGTTCTTTGTGGAAACAAAATTGGTTCTTCTATGGCATCGCTGTGAACAGCTCCTTTATTTTTTAAGAGTGTAAAGATGGTGAGATTATAATCAGACCAAAACTCATGGCACTTTACATCACTCAGGCCATGTCAAATTTAACTGGGAACTATTGTTCTTTTTATAACACAACCCACATAAAATGTGCTTGTCCGCTCCTCCCACTAACAATTATTTTACATACAGCAGATATTTTAAGTGCAGTAACCGAGTTATAGGTAAGAATCGTTTATTTTGTTAAACTAATATACTGTGTGTTGTATTTTTAAGCTTTTGTTTAGTGAATCGCATCTTGTATTTCTTTATATCATTATAAATATATCATTATACAACACAGAATATATTATATTCATAACAGTTAAGCACATTTAAACCCCAGATTCTCATTTCTGCAATGTCATAATATATAATAAAATGATACCATATTTCATATAAATATATAGATATAAGTACTGTCAAATCAATTAATCGTGATTAATCACATCAAAAATAAGTTGTGTTTACATAATATATGTATGTGTGCTGTGTATGTATGTATGTATAAGATTATATATATGAATATAAATATACACTACATTTATTTCCTAAATATATACATGTATTTGTGTATATTTATATACATACATATATATTGATATATACAGCACATGTACATATGTTATGTAAAACTTTTTTGGAAGCGATAAATTGTAAATAATTGATTTATTTATGATTATTATTTATTTTTGGGGGGAATCAGTAAGACTTGTAGTGTTTTTTTAACTCTCTTATGCTCATCAAGGCTGCATTTATTTGATCAAAAATACAAAAAAACTGTAATATTGCAAAATGTTATTACAATATAAAATAGTGGTTTGCTAAAATATAATTTATTACTGAAAAGCAAAGCTGAATTTAATCAGCTGTTACTTTAGTCTTAAGTGTCACATGATCCTTCAGAAATCATTCTAATATGCTGATTTATTATTAAACTGATCAATATTGGAAACCGTTCTGCTGCCAAATATGTTTTGAAACCTGTGATTTATTTTGTTCAGGATTCTTTGATGAATAACAAGTTAAAAAGAACAGCATTTATTTTAAAATATCAATCTTTTATAACAATGTACATCTATGCTATCACTTTTTATTGATTTAACACATCCTTGCTGAATAAAAGTAATAATTTCTTTTAAAAAAAGAAGAAATAAATATGTACTAACCCCAAACTTTTGAACAGTAGCGTATATTATTAGAAAACCTTTCTATTTTAAATAAATGCTGTTCTTTTTAACCTTTTATTGATCAAAGATTCCTGAAGAAAAAGCATCACAGGTTACTGTTTCCAACAGTGATAATAAATCAGCATAGAATGATTTGTGAAGGATCATGTGACACTGAAGATGCTGGATCACAGGAATAAATTACATTTTAAAATATATTCACGTAGAAAACTATTATTTTTCGAATTGAAATAATATTTTCACAATATTGCAGTTTTTCCTGTATTTTTGATTAAAAAAATGCAGCCTTGATGATATATATATACACATACACACACACATTAAAAACAATATTGCAATGATGAAGAACTTTAAAGACAATGTGCTTAATTGTCATGAAAATAACGTTAGAATGCAATAAATCTTAATTTTCTTAATGCAAAAATGTTGGGGTGAAATTTGACATTTTGTATTTGTATTAAACAATGGATAATTTTCCAGCATCACTATGAAAAGTTAAATGATGAATATGATTATTATCTTTTTTTAAAAGTTGAATTTAGTTAATCAATGGACCCAATAAACCTTAAAATCATCTGACTAAAAATCCCCTACATTCTGCTAGAGAGAGAGAGATAATCAAGTGCAAATCAAATGGTGGTATAATTCAGATTAAGTCTGGGTAATTAGGATTAACTGTTGGTCAGATTAGTCACGCAATCCTTCATTAGAACATCTGTCGTTTGTAGACGAAACACCTGAAACAGAATCCGAGCACGAGACAGACGCCACTGTTATATCACTATGTTATATTGGGATATATCTGAGCAGGGGAGAGAATTACACAAGAGAAGATTACAGACTCCTCCAGATCTCCTGGACCTCATGCTTCACCTGTCTGTCGATTCTTCAGCGGGAGTTTAAGAGATGACGCAGCCCGTGTCCTTCTGCGGCTTCAGATCCGGCTCCTTCACCGGCTTTATCTCCTCGTCGTGCTTCACTTTTGCCTGGACAGGGGAAAAATGACACAAAAATGTTAATATTTTTGGATTTAAGTTGGATTAAATTGATCCGAAGTGACAGTAGGGACATTTATAATGTTACAAAGGTTTCTATTTCACATAAATGCTGTTCTTTTCATCAAAGAATCCTCATAAATCAGAATATTAGAATGATTTCTGAAGGATCATGTGACACTGAAGACTGGAGTAATGATGCTGAAAATTTTGCTTTGTGTTACAGAAATAAATTACATTTTAAAATGTTCACATTGAAAATAATTATTTTTTTAATTGAAATAATATTTCACAATATTACATTTTTTTCTGTAATTTTGATCAAATAAATGCAGCCTTGATGAGCATATATGTGACCCTGGACCACAAAACCAGTCATAAGGTTAAATTTGACAAAAATGAGATATATACCTCATATGAAAGCTCAATAAATAAGCTTTCTATTGATGTATGGTTTATTAGGATAGGACAATATTTGACTGAGATACATCTATTTGAAATCAGAAATCTGAGGATGCAAAAAAATCAAAATACTGAGAAAATCACCTTTAAAGTTGTCCAAATTAGGTTCTTAACAATGCATATTACTAATCAAAAATTACATTTTGATATGTTTACAGTAGGAATTTGACAAAAAATCTTCATGGAACATGAACTTTACTTAATTTCTTAATGATTTTTGGCATAAAAAAAAAATCAAAAATTTTAACCCATGCAATGTATTTTTGGCTATTGCTACAAATAAACCCCAGCGACTTAAGACTGGTTTTGTGGTCCAGGGTCACATATGTATATTTATATATGTATACACACATTTAAAACAATATTGCAATGATGAGGAACTTTAAAGACAATGTGCTTAATTGTCATGAAAATAATGTTAGAATGCAATAAATCTTAATTTTCCTAATGCAAAAACATACATACATACATATATATATATATATATATATATACATAATATATATATATATATATATATATATATATATATATATATATATTTTTTTTTTTTTTTTTGTTCTGAGACTGTTTTGTGAAAAAAAAAAATACAAAATGGTAATATTTTAAGTGTTTAAATCAGTTTTTAGCTAATTTAATTAATACTAATTGATACTTTAATTAATAAAAGATGCATTAAATTGATCAAAAGTTACAGTAAGGACATTTATAATGTAACAAAGGTTTCTATTTCACATAAATGCTGTTCTTTTCACCAAAGAATCCTCAAAAATCAGCATATTAGAATGATTTCTGAAGGTTCATGTGACACTGAAGACTGGAGTAATGATGCTGAAAATATTGCTTTGTGTTACAGAAATAAATTACATTTTAAAATATTCACATAGAAAATAATTATTTTTTTAATTGAAATAATATTTCACAATATTACATTTTTTTCTGTAATTTTGATCAAATAAATGCAGCCTTGATGAGCATATATGTGTACATTTATATATATACACACACATTTAAAACAATATTGAAATGATGAGGAACTTTAAAGACAATGTGCTTAATTGTCATGAAAATAATGTTAGAATGCAATAAATCTCAATTTTCCTAATGCAAAAACATACATCTATATTTTCAAATGTTGGGGTGAAATTTGACATTTTGTTCTGAGACTGTTTTGTGAAGAAAAAAAAAGCAAAATGGTAATATTTTAAGTGCTTAAATCAGTTTCTAGCTAATTTAATTAATACTTATTAATACTTTAATTAATTAAAGATGCATTAAATTGATCAAAAGTGACAGGAAGGACATTTATAATGTTACAAAAGATTTCTATTTCAAATAAATGCTGTTCTTCAGAACTTTCTATTCATCAAAGAATCCTGAAAAAATAAAATGTATCCTAGCTTCCACCAAAATATTAGGCATTTTCAACATTGATAATAATCAGAAATGTTTCTTAAGCAGCATATTAGAATGATTTCTGAAGGATCATGTGACACTAAAGACTGTTATGATGCTGAAAATCATTATTGATCACAGGAATAAATTATATTTTAATTGTAATAATATTTCACAATTTTACTGTTTTTCATATATTTGTGATCTAATAGCAGCCTTGGCATTTAGCATTAGAGACGTCTTTTGAAAACATAAAAAAATCTTACAAATGCTCAACTATACATACACTATACTATACACAGTTAAGGTCAAACATTTACATACACCTTACAGAATCTGCAAAATTTTAATTATTTTAACAAAATAAGAGGGATCGAACAAAATGCATGTTATTTTTTATTTAGTACTGACCTGAATAAGATATTTCACATAAAAGATATTTACATATAGCCTGCGATTTTTTTTAATTAAAACCCTGTTCAAAAGTTTCTTAATACTGTGTAGTTACCTGAACGCTACACAACTGTGTTTTTTGTTTAGTGATAGTTGTTCATGAGTCCCTTGTTTATCCTGAACAGTTAAACTGCCTGCTATTCTTCAGAAAAATCCTTCAGGTCCCACAGATTTTTTTTTTTTGTATGATTTTGACTGTATGATTTTGAGATCCATCTTTTCACACTGAGGACAACTGAGGGACTCATATGCAACTATTACAGAAGGTTCAAACACTCACTGATGCTCCAGAAGGAAAAACCATGCATTAAAAGCCGGGGGGTGAAAACTTTTGACCAGAATGAAGATGTGTACATTTCTCTTATTTTGCCTAAATACCTTTTTTTTTTTTTTTTTTTTAGTACTGCCCTTCAGATGCTACAGATGATACATGTTTTCCAAAAGACAAAATAAGTTAAATTTACCCTGACTATCAAATGCAAAAGTTTTCACCCCACAGTTCTTAAAGGTCCACTGAAGTGCCTTGAAACAAGCAGCGTTATTCTATGTGGTGACGTACTTTTAACTAAAAAAAAAAAAAACATATCGCCCAGCCCCGCCCACTTATTTTGAATAGCCAATAGCGTTCCATTTGTATCTGCTCGGGCCAGAGCCGTTGAGCTCAGTAAAGCCGCATTTGTAAGCTTATGACAGCCACAGTCTAATAAATTACCCCACAGATTCAATATGAAACTCTTGCTAAAACAAAATAGTGATCATAATCATGCCGACCGCACATATGTGACCCTGGACCACAAAACCAGTCATAAGGTTAAATTTGACAAAACTGAAATTTATACATCATAATAATAAATAAGCTTTCTATTGATGTATGGTTTGTTAGGATAGGACAATATTTGACTGAGATACATCTATTTGAAATCAGAAATCTGAGGATGCAAAAAAATCAAAGACTGAGAAAATCACCTTTAAAGTTGTCCAAATTAGGTTCTTAATGCATATTAAAAATCAAAAATTACATTTTGATATGTTTACAGTAGGAATTTTACAAAAAAATCTTCATGGAACATGAACTTTACTTAATTTCTTAATGATTTTTGGCATAAAAGAAAAATCTAAAATTTTGACCCATGCAATGTATTTTTGGCTATTGCTACAAATATACCCCAGCGACTTAAGACTGGTTTTGTGGTCCAGGGTCACATATGAGTTAGGGCTGGGCGATTAATCGAAAAATAATCGAAATCGACATTCAGAACCTATAATCGTTAAAATTTTTCCAGGAAGATTATTTCAATTACTTTCCCTTTAAAAAACACTAGCGCTCCGTTCCGTTATTCCGCCGACATGTCGATGGAGAGCTTAAACAGTATTTATACAGTAAAAAGTATTTACAGGATATACAAGGGTAATTTTATTTAGAGGAGATACTGCTTATTTTCTACTTTTAATATGAAAAACATTGAAAATTATTTATTTTGTTTCCAATAGTGCAAGTTATTTATTTTCACTAATTTAAGAAAAATGTGACTTTTCGTTTTAAGCAATGCTTGCTTTAATTTCAGTTGTTCAACACTGATGTTCAATTAATAATCATAGATCGTAGATAGTGTGTTTCCTTCAATTATTTTAAAATCAAGTAATGCACCATTCATCCAAAAATCTCTCGCTTGTAATATGTGAACATATTTACTGTACAAAACTTGTCAGTGAACTATGAGGGCAAAAAAATAAATATTATATAAATATAATTAAATATAATTTTATTAATAAATAAAATAATCGTTCATTAATCGTAATCGGGTTAAAATGTTCAATTAATCGAGATTTTGATTCTAAGCCAAATTGCCCAGCCCTAATATGAGTGCATATGATCTGCTCCGTGTTATTGCGTCTGTGTAGGGGGCGGGACACTACGGACTCTATAGAGCATTTGATTGGAGGAAGTGACGAGACTGTAAGTTTTGAATGCCCATATCTTGTAAACGCGAATTTTGTCGTTGTTTTGAAGCACACTAGCTTACAGATAATCTTAAAGCTAATATATTCATACTAAGAGCCAAAAAACTTTAATTTTGATTTCAGGTGGACTTTAATGCATGGTTTTTCCTTCTGGAGCATCAGTGAGTGTTTGAACCTTCTGTAATAGTTGCATATGAGTCCCTCGGTTGTCCTCGGTGTGAAAAGATGGATCTCAAAATCATACAGTCAAAGTTGAAAAACGTTATAAAATGCTGAAAAAACAAGAATTTGTGGGACCTGAATGACTTTCGGAAGAACAGCAGGCAGTTTAACTGTTCAGGACAAACAAGGGGCTCATTAACAACAATCACTAAACAAAAAAATAAATAAAACACGGCTGTGGATCATTCAGGTAACAACACAGTATTAATAATCAAGTGTAAGTAAACTTTTGAACAGGGTCATTTTGTATAAATTCAACTATTATTTTCTCTTGTGGACTATATGTAAACATCTATGTGAAATATCTTATTCAAGCCAGTACTAAATAAAAAAATAACATGCATTTTGTATGATCCCTCTTATTTTCTGAAATAATTCACATGTTGCAGATTTTGCAAGGTGCATGTAAACTCTTGGGAACAGAAAGCTCTCCTCACTTTGTCTTCTTTGGGTCCTTTGGTCAAATCAAAGGTTGCGTAGACTTCAGGTGTGCACTGAGCGTTGAGAGACGGGAGCTCGAATGGAGTCGGTTCAGCCAAACCGTAACTAGCCTTCAGTTCCAGCGCTGGAGCTTCAGCAGGAACCTTATGAAAGTAACTGAGACAGAAATCCAGCCGTGAAAATGGAGTTCTCTAGGAATCGTTTTATCACTCTTGGGGCATTTGCATGTTAAACGTCATTATCTGAATCCGTGTTTGACTCACATGAAGCCGTTCTCTCTCTGGCATTTCTCCAGGGTGTTTTTGATGAACGTGCCCAGTTTCTTAAAGAAGAGCTGTTCGGAGGGTTTGGCCGTGCTGCCGGGACCCTTCATCTGACGGTACTCTTTACACAAGGCTTCAGCCCGGGAATAAACTGAGACACAGAGATTACAATTTAATTGGTTACAACCATTAAAAGGAAAGATTTCACACAGAAAGCCATTAAAGGACTAGTTCACTTTCAGAACAAAAATGTCCTTGTCATCCAAGATGTTAATGTCTTTCTTTCTTCATTCGTAAGGAAATTGTTTTTTGAGAAAAACATTTCAGGTTTTTCTCTTCATATAGTGGACTTCTATGGTGCCCCCGAGTTTGAACTTCCAAAATGCAGCTTCAAATGGCTCTAAACGATCCCAGCCAAGGAAAGAAGGATCTTATCTAGCAAAACAATCAGTTATTCTCTAAATAAAATTTACAATTTATACACTTTTTAACCTCAAATGCTCGTCTTGTCTAGCTCTGTGTGTATTCCAGTTCAAGATATTTAGGGTATGTGGAAAAACTCTCATCTAATTTTCTCCTCCAGCTTCAACTCCGAATCATCCTACATCGCTGTTGTACCTTTTTTTGTAAAGGGTGTTTGATCCTTTTTGCACGTTTACTTTGTAAACACTGGGTCGGTACTTCTGCAGTGATGTAGGACGATTCTGAAGTTGGAGGATAAAATGAGATGTGAGTTTTTCGACATACCCTAACTGTCATGAACTGGAATACACAGAGTTCACGCAGAGCTAGGCAAGACGAGCGTTTGAGATTTAAAAAGTATATAAGTTGTAAATGTTTTTAGAAAATAACCGATCGTTTCGCTAGAAAAGACCCTTCTTCCTCAGCTTAGAGCCCTTTGAAGCTGCATTTAAACTGCATTTTGGAAGTTCAAACTCACGGACACCATAGAAGTCCATTATAGACAGAAAAATCCTGAAATGTTTTCCTCAAAAAACATCATTTTTTGACGACTGAAGAAAGAAAGATTTGAACATCTTAAGGAGTGAGTACATTATCTATAAATTTTAGTTCTGAAAGCGATCTACTCCTTTAATGCATCATTTTACAAAAAGACATTTAACTAGGGTGACCATACGTCCTCTTTTCCCTGACTTTTTGCGTCCTGCCAGGATTCCTAAATCACCCAAAATGTCTGGGGTTTGGCTTTTGCTTTCTACAGTCGCCAATCATTGTGTGCGTTTTTGTATTAAAGCCTTGCACAGAACTGTTTTCTTAATTCCGCTCCTGCAAACTTTATAACATTGAATATAATTTTCATGCATCATGGAGTCGCTATCAATATGCAGAGTATTTAAATCGCTTTGGATGCAGCTTGTGTTAAATTCTTTCACGGAACTGAGCTGATTTTAAACTGTTGCGGCGGGTTGATTTTCTCCCATGGGTTAAAAGTTTGAATTATTGAAACATTTTGAATTCTACCTGTGATAAAACTGAGGTAGATATTAGTTTTGTGAAGTATGGCCACTGTGGAAGGAAGCTTTTTAGCTGTGTTTATGATCAATCTGTGTAACGGTGACTGTAAAATATGTAGTTTTGGTATGGAAATGCCATATTTTGATACCAAAACTAGGAGCCCAAATCACCCCCGTCGTACGTCCTCTTTTTTGAAAACTAAAATATGGTCACCCTAATTTAACCTTTTCTGTTACATACACTGTGAAAACTTAAGTTGCGAATAAAATATTTCAGAGTTTCAATATTTCAGTGTTTCTACTTCAAAATTTCACATTTGTGATTGTCTTAAGTAGCACAGGTATATTTGTAGTAATTGCCAAAAACACATTGTAAATTTTTCTTTTACGCTAAAAATCATTAGGATATTAAGTAAAATCATTAGGATATTAAGTAAAGTGTCCATGATGATTTTTTGTAAATTTCCTACTGTAAATATTTTTAATTAGTAATATGCATTGCTAAGAACTTCATTTGGACAACTTTAAAAGGCGATTTTCTCAATATTTAGATATTTATGCAACCTTTAGATTCCAGAAAGCGTATTTATTTAGCTTTCAGACATCTCAATTTCAAAAAACTGAACTTTATGACTGGTTTTGTGGTCCAGGGTCACATTTGTGTAATTAATTGTGAGATATACTAGCAATTTCTAGTGAAAACTGTATAAAGTTGCACATTTGAACTATAACAACTTTTCTCTTTTCTTTTCTTTTATCAGTGTTAAATAACAAAATATGTCTTTGAATATAAAATATGTCCACTAAAATACTCAATCGCACATCATATAAGGCTGAAATGTAATCATTTGTTGGTGGTTTCATCATTTGCGTACATTTCTCAGCCTCCTGCAGGGATCTTATGGCCTCTCCACATTTATCACTCGCGAGAAGAGTCTGTCCATGATAGCAGTGTGCCTGTAAATAACACAAACAAATCATACAGTAAGATATTTATTGCATTAGTGTGACCAAATGTCAAAAAAAACCAAGAGAAATTCTTGCCCCCCCAAATCCGTCAGTATTGCATGTTGAATTATCGCTTCACTAAAATGATCTAGAAACCTCAATCATTTAATCTACATACAGATGTTTTCAGATTCAGACAGACTCACATAAGCCATGTAGAAGTGCTGCTTCAGCTGCAGGTATTTCTTCCATTTACTGCTGCATTCTGGGTCCAAAGTGTTCAGAGTGTGATCTGAGCAAATATGAAACAGAATCTTAAAAATAATATAGTCAAACATTTTTGAAACGGTAAAATGTTTTTTAAAGAAGACTCTTATGCTCACCAAGCCTGCATTTATTTGACATATATACCTTTTTTTTTGTTAAAAAACCCAGCTGTTTTCATAATAATAATAATAATAATAATAATAATAAATGATTTTTGAGCAGCAAATCAGAATATTAGAATGATTTCTGAAGGATCATGTGACACTGAAGAAGACTGGAGTAATGATGCTAAAAATTCAGCTTTGAAATCACAGGAATAAATTACATTTTAAAATATATTTCAATAGAAAACAGTTATTTTAAATAGTAAAAATATTTCTAAATTTTACAGTTTTTGTTGTACCTTGGATCAAATAATTGCAGGCTTGGTGAGCAGAAGAAATTTCTTTAAAAAACATAAAAAATCTTACTGTTTAAAAAAATTGGACTGGCAGTTCTCTGAAACACTGGATGAATGCTTGAATGTTTCCGTATAATGACTAAGCTGAATATTAACGATTGTCAAAAACTATTGATTTTAAGAGGAGACACTGCATGCAAAAACATTGTGAAATTTTTTTGAGATTTTGGCCTTTTTGCTTTTTCCTAAAGTGTTTTTTCAGACTAGTAAAAAGAAAACATCCGAAAAGACACTGTTAGGTCTTTCTTTTATAGCACTTTATCTATTTTGTCAATGGATTTCAATTACAATCCATATTTTTAAAGGCCGTTTTCTCAAAATGAGTTTTTTCTCCTACACTGAGCCACAAATCTCTACTTCAGTAGCACTTACACACACCAAACTTGACATTTTTATTCCCGTCTATATCCTGAAGGTTTTTACAGATGGATTTGTTTATATATGATTTGCTTGATTTTATACAACATTTTATTCCCCCCCCAAAATAAAAATAAAAATATTGAACAAATATTTTCTGCCTGTTCTAAGTTTTTTCTGAATTATGGAGTGACAAAATGAGATACCCAAAATTCCTTCAGTAAAAACATCTGACTCTAATATGTCAAAAAACTGACTTGATCCAGTGTTTAGATTTTTGTACTAGAACTGTATGCAAATTAGCACATATTTAATTAAATAATGCCTTATTTGCATATTTAGAAAACTTGTAATACAAAAAATGTGTGCAATTATCAATTGAATCAATCAACTGGGTAAACAAGGTGATCTAACTCTCTATTCACCTGCAGTGTCTTGCCTTAATGCCTGACATCTCTCTGCACTCTCTGTCTCAACGTGATACAATTATTTTAATTCAAACACCCTAGCTCACCCCAAAATATTGAAATGCAGGAACATTTAAATGCAGAATTAAATACAGAGAGGCAAAACGGATCAAAGCCTACAAACCTACCAGCTTTCTGGTAAAAGTTTGCAGTCTCAAATGACAGCGCTGCGATGAGGGAGGAGTTGTGCTTCAACTCGATGGCTCTGGCGATGGTGACTAAAAACAGAGACACATGAACCATCTCACACACACACACACACAGAGCAGCTCTATCTCTAGCGATCGTTACTATCAGTGTGTTTTACCCTCCTGAGCCTCTGCCTGACTCTGCACAATGTAGGTGTCAATGACTCGCGGCTCCAGGTCTCGACCCTTCTCTGCTGGAGTGATGAGCCGAGGAATATGAGTCTCCTGACAGGAAACACACCACATGAGCACATTCAGCAAGAAAAGACGAGTAACATAGAGACAAGATACTACCATAGATCGAGCAGTTAGACAATTAAGACCATGCATTACAGTGATTTTAACATGTTTAACCCTCTGGGCCTCTTCGTTTAAGAGTCACACTTGGCTCCTTCGCGGTCAAAAGTGACCAAAGCCTTAAAAAGTAACTTTTAGTAATTCAATAATATTTTGTGATTATTATTTAGAATTTTGAGGAGTTTTTAATGATACTATGCAATATTTGTACAATTTTAATGAAACAATTTTTTCCACTAAAATTATATATTTTTTGTATTTAATTATGTATTATTTTTTAATAAATGCAACATTTTTTGCTAAACACTTTTTTTCAGCACAGTGGCTGATTTGTAGCTTGTACCACCAAAAGATTCTCTGAATTATTGCAGTTATTTCCTATTCATTTCCAATGTCGGTCATTTTTGACTGCGAAGGAGCCAAGTGTGACTATTTTTTTTACCCTTTAACATATCCGAATCATGTCACTGATTTTTTTTTTTTGTGTGCTCACATAGCTAATGCAACAAAAGTCACCTCAATCAAGTGTCATCTCATTCCGATGAACCTACGATTTTTTAAATTTCAAAACATACAATTATTCAATCAAAAATGAACAAAGAGGCCCAGAGGGTTAAGGGATTTTAGACAAATCAGTGTAATGCCAGAGTCTCTATTGCTTAAATTTGTCACAAAATAAGGACATTTTACCTTGAGGGTTTTAAATATTCCAGCAGCGATTTTCAAACTCTTGTGAACGTCTTTGGCCTCGTCCTCTGTGATGCTGCAATTGGAAACAAAAACAACATGCCTTTAATTAAATACTAAATAAATACCATTTAAAACTAAACGTTCCGATTTAATTTCTAACACATATAAATATATTACATTACACACTGGAGTTTGAGATAATGACCAGCTGACTGACATACATAAACTCATTTATTACACGCCTATTTACCAAATAAAAATTAAATAAACAAAATATTGATTCTGAAATATTTAAAGACACTACCAGTCAAAGGTTTTTGAACAAAGGTTTTTTTAAAACACCAAGCCTGCATATATTTGATCCAAAGTACAGCAAAACATATATTGTAATATTTTTACTATTTAAAATATCTGCTTTCTATTTGAAAATATTTTAAAATGTAATTTATTCCTGTGATTTCAAAGCTGAATTTTTAGCATCATTACTCCAGTCACATGATCCTTCAGAAATCATTCTAATAATCTAATATTCTTCTTTACATTCCAAGAATCCTGAAAAAAAAAATGTACTCAACTGTTTTAAATATTAATAATAATAATACTAATAATAAATGTTTCTTGAACAGCAAATCAGCATATTAGAATGATTTCTGAAGGATCGTGTGACACTGAAGACTGGAGTAATGATGCTGAAAATTCAGCTTTGATCACAGAAATAAATTACATTTAAATAGTAAAAATATTTCACAGCTTTTGCTGTACTTTCGATCAAATAAAGGCATGCTTGGTAAGCAGAAGAGAATAAAAAATTAAAGAATTAAAAAAAACCTTACTGTCTGGTTGAGTATTATTATAGAACTCATTACCAATTTTAAATTAGTCAGACGTTTCTATGCTTGTCATTTGATATTTTTTAAAATATTTTTATTTAGCTTTTATTTTTTGTTTAGTGGTAGTAATTTTAACATTAATTGACAAAGTAACATTTCTCTTTTTCGTTTTTTTTTTACTTTTTTTTTTTATATATATAAAGGATAAAATATTTATTTATTTAGGTTTTTTTTAAATAGTTTTACTTTTAGTTGAAAAACTACATACTTGATATATGAAACTAGCACAACTATAAGAAATTGGTGGCCTGGTTTTAAATGTTAAATGTCTCACATATTCAAGTACATCTTTCTGCATGTGTACAACTCTAGAAGGTGTAGATACATACATATACTAACATCATATATGACCCTGGACCACAAAACCAGTCATAAGGTAAAATTTTACAAAACTGAGATATATACATCATACGAAAGCTCAATAAATAAGCTTTCTATTGATATATGGTTTGTTAGGATAGGACAATATTTGGCCGAGATACAACTATTGGAAAATCTGGAATCTAAGGGTGCAAAAAATCTAAATACTGAGAAAATCACCTTTAAAGTTGTCCAAATTAAGTTCTTAACAATGCATATTACTAATCAAAAATTACATTTTGATATATTTACAGTAGGAATTTTACAAAAAATCTTCATGGAACATGATCTTTACTTAATTTCCTAATGATTTTTGACATAAAAGAAAAATCAATAATTTTGACCCATACTATGTATTTTTGGCTATTGCTTCAAATAAACCCCAGCGACTTAAGACTGGTTTTGTGGTCCAGGGTCACATATATTAATCTCTATTTTACATCAGGTAATATTTTAAATCACAGAATCCTGTGACATACCAATCATAACAGAAAGCAGCAACACGTTACTTACTTCTCCTTTCCGGCCATTCTTGAGGCAAACTTGGTGTACCAGAGGGCGACATTAAACGCCATAGACACCAGCTCAAAAACAGCATCCTGCTGGGCACTGAAAAACACAAATAATATTTAATTCTGATCAAAAAAATGTCAATTTATGTCTGCTGTTTATGTAACTGTTGTTTTAAAATGCATTTGCAGGTGATATTTAAAATCGGTTGTTTGTCATGTGTTCTAAAAGTGTAACAATTAATAAATAATTATTATAATGTGTTACAACTGTGACTACAATTATTCACAAAGTCATACAATGCATTATAAGGTGCTTGACAAGGCCTTATTAATGCATTGAAATACTTTTATAATGCATCATATGCACTCATTTTTGTTTACTTTAGCATAGCTTTTTTCACTAGAATAGGAAACCAGTTGAAAACCACTGTTCTAAACCACAAAACCACATTTTGTAACATTTCCGGCTCTTTCTGTGTCACCTTGCGATATTTCCCTGTAAAGTATCAGTCCATTTGAAGTTCTGGATGAAGCGCAGCTTGCTCTCTTGTGTGGTTCCATCCAGCGGCATGATGAATCCTATAACAGCAACAAAACAACAGCATGTCTCTGAGCAAAATAAATGCAAATTAATAAAAACAAGCATGCACAACACAGAAATATCTGACCCGAGATGAAACAAAACAGTGCACAAACCCTGTAAGAGAGCAAAATATTCATCACTGGATTTCTTCAAGATCTCCGGGGTACATGTGGCATCTGTGAACATGTCCAGCAGCCGGGCCCGTGTCGTTCTCAAGTCACTGAGACAGAGATTTAACATTTATATTAGACAAATGATCATGCACATACAAGTAAGTTGACCATACGTCCTTTTTTCCTCAGGTGGGTTTCTTAAAATGCCTAAAATATCTGTGTTTTGGCTTTGTTTTTTTTCTCATGTGCCACGATTGGTCAATTATGCACAATGCCTGCACACTTATTCTCGGACTATTGGAAAACCAAGCCAAAATCTGGACATTTTAGGCAATTCACAAATACCAGCCAGGAAAAGAGGGCATATGGTCGCCCTAACATACAATGAATGTATAATATGAGCATAAAATCCTCACTTGCAGATCTTATTGGCAGCGGGACTGGATGCCACGCCGTACAGGTTGAAGGACACGGGCGCTGTGGCTTTCAAAGGGTTTCGGTGGAACCAGTGAGTCATAGTGAGAAGACACCTAAATGTGAAGAAAGATGTTATTATCAATGTAAGTTTATTTTAATATTTAATCTAGGGCATTGGATTTGCTGTTGAATGATCACCACCAAATATTTAGTGTAAAATCTGGATCCCAATCATCTGAGAAACACTTCTAGTTGATTAGACATTATATGATTTTCCATATAACTGAGAGCCCTCACTGATGTTATTACCATTTATATTTTCAATGCTTGTGATAAATATACAAGTTACAGGCAAATAAATGACTGATCATTCACTATCAGTCCAAAGTTTTTGAACAGTAAGATTTTTATTCTCTTCTGCTCTCCAAAGCCTGCATTTATTTCATCCAGCAAAAGCAATTTTACTATTTATCATATATATGATCAAAGCTGAATTCTCATCATCATGGTCCTTCACAAGTCATTCTAATATGCTGATTTTCTGCTCAAGAAACCTTCTTTATTATTATTATTATGAATATTTAAAACAGTTGAGTACTTTTTCAGGATTCCTTGATGAATAGAAAGATCCAAAGATCACCATTTATCTGAAATAAAAAGCTTTTGTTATACATTATACGCTATACCATTCAAAAAGCTTGAAGTCAGTACGATTTTTTATAGAAATTAATACTTTCATTGAGCAAGGATGCTTTACATTGATCAAAAGTGATGATAAAGACATTTCTAATGTTACAAAAGATTTCCATTTCAGATAAATGCTGTTCTTCTGAACTTTCTATTCATCAAAGAAACCTGACAATGACATACCTGACAATACATAATAATAAATGTTTTTCGAGCAGCGAATCAAAACATTAGAATGATTTCTGAAGAATCATGTGACACTAAAGAGTGATGATGCTGAAAATTTAGCTTTGAATTCACAAGAATAAATTACATTTTAAAATATATTCAAATAGAAAACAGCTATTTTAAATAGTAAAAATATTTCAATTTTTTACTGTTTTTGCTGCACTTTAGATTTAAAAAAAAATGCAGGTTTGGTAAGCATAAGAGACCTTTCAAAAACATTAAAAATCTTACTGTTCCAAAACTTTTGATTGGTAGTGTATTTCACATCTATTAATAGGTCCGGCATTTTTTCCATTAAGAAGAAATGTTTATTTATAAAAGAACTCTTTAGAGATCAAATCATAAGATCAAACCACGGTTTATCGATTTAGTGAATGATCAATGAGTCATTTGATAAGGCAGGTCCATTTATAACATCTCGGCCTTGTTTATCAACAGATCTACGTAAATAAAAAATGCAATACACTACCCAAACACAACCTACTGTTGATTCTTCATTGTCTACAAATGAAAACACACTGATTTGTGATCTTAATGTTGTTCAAAACATGAATAAAACCCTGAAAGAAATCAACTGAGGCAGAGACTCGCTGTTCAACACCAGTAAACACAGCAGCTACACGCTCAAATCTCACAACAGACTCTAAACGCTCATTTAAAAATAAAATAGATATGTCTTTATACCAGAAATGTGTCGACTGTCAGATGTTTGTTGTTTTAATCGGCGAGACTCCAAAGATGTTAGATCAGGAAACGCCAAAACAATGAACGCTCTTCCTGTATGACGTACGTCGGGCGGTGACGTCAAGCACACGCCTATTGGTTAAAAACCCCACGCTTACGTCATTATTTTGATGCGTGTTTTGGTAACGTTAAGGTTAAAACTAACATTTTTTTTTTTTAATTGAGAAAACAGTTTCTAACTTGAATACGCATTAAAATAATTTGTATTTTTAAGTACAGAGAGTCTAAAGGAAACAAATACAAATTTTATTTTAACTTAAAACAACTTACATGAGTCCGAATGACTTGGTGCGAGGAGGAAAAACTACAACATTAAAAAAAACAAAACAGTATCCAGCCTTTTCTTCAACGCGGAAGTAAGCCTATGGGCGAGACTTCCGGTTTGTTAGCCGCTATACAGAAATGATGAGAAAAATAACCACTGTTTTCACTACAAATCAATGTGTTTGTATTTAAGATAATACATTAATACAAATGACTGCACCCGCTCTTATGGGAAAAAATAAGGTGGATAGTAATAGACAAAATTATAGAAACATAGATTATAGATAAATAGCTTTAAAATGAAAACAATTTTCATGACCATAAGGATTTATTCTGTGTAGCCTAATAAAGGTCGGAATTATAGTTAGCTTATGTTTCGGCATTGGATGCATTGGATATTAATGATAAATCATTGCTGGCTAAGACAAGAAAATGTTATTAATAAAGTGCTTTATGCAATTACTCACTAATTTTACACTACTATCACAAATCTCTTGTAAATTCTAAAAATCTAGTGCTCTCAAATGATTAATTGTGATTAATCACATGGAAAAGAAGTTGTTTACAGTTGTATACAAATACAGTGTATATTTTATTGCATGTACATATAATTTATATTACATATCAATATAAACATAACATATTTGTCTTTAATATATATGTGACCCTGGACCACAAAACCGTCGTATATTTGTGGCAATAGCCAAAAAATACATGTATGGGTCAAAATTATTGATTTTTCTTTTATGCCAAAAAAAATAATAAGTGTGTTGCATGAAGATATTTTGTAAATTTCCTACTGTAAATATATCAAAAAGTTTTGATTAGTAATGTTCATGGCTAAGAACTTTATTTGGACAACTTTAAAGGTGATTTTCTCAGATTTTCTTAGATTCCATTTTTTAATAGTTGTGTCTCATCCAAATATTGTCCTATCCTAACAAACCATACATCAATGGAAAGCTTATTTATTAAACAACCCAGATCATGTATAAATCTCAATTTCAAAAAACCCTTATGACTGGTTTTATGATCCAGGTTCACAAATCCCAAAGTTTGGGATCAGTAAGATTTTTTATGTTTTTTAAAGACGTTTCTTATGCTCATCAAGGCTGAATTTATTTAATAAAAACAGAAAAATACAGGAAAAAATAATATTGTAAAATAATTTAAATTTAAAATAACTATTTTCTAAATGAATATATTTTAAAATGTAATTTATTCCTGTGATACAAAGCCAAATTTTCATCAGCTGTTACTCCAGACTTAAGTGTCACATGATCCTTCAGAAATCATACTAATATGCTGATTTATAATTAAAATTATCAATGTTGGAAACAGTTGAGCTGCTTAATATTTATTTGGAACCTGTGATACTTTTTTTCAGGATTCTTTGATCAATAAAGGTTCAAAAGAACAGCATTTATTTAAAATAGAAAGGTTTTCTAACAATATACACTACTGTTCAAAAGTTTGGGGTCAGTACATTTTTATTATTTCTTTTTGTGAAAGAAATTAATACTTTTATTCACCAAGGATGTGTTAAATTAATAAAAAAAGTGATAGCATAGATTTACATTGATAGAAAAGATTTATATTTTGAATAAATGCTGTTCTTTTTAACTTGTTATTTACCAAAGAATCCTTCAAAATCACAGGTTTCAAAAAAAATAAACAATCCAACATTGATAATTCTAATAATGTCTAATAATCACTGAAGACTGAAGTAACAGCTGATGAAAATTCAGCTTTGCATCACAGAAATTAATTATATTTTAAAGTACTTTAAAATAAAAACCATTATTTTATATTGTAATATTTTATATTTTATATTGTATATTTGCAATATTACTTTTTACTGTGTTTTTGATCAAATAAATGCAGTCTTGATGAGCATAAGAGACTTTTTTTAAACATTACAAGTCTTACTGATCCCAAACTTTTGAGCGGCAGTGTATATGAATGTGTGTGCATTTATATACACATAATAAATAAACAGCACACATACATAAACAAAACTTTTATTTCGGATGCGATTAAAAACAGTCAGCGCCCTCTCTCGTCAAATAGTGTCTGTTTTTTCTTTTCTTTTTTTATTCAAAGAATAATAACATATGTTATCAAAAATGAAAAAAAAGCAAAAGAAAAAAAAGATAAAAAGACAAATAACAAACAAAAATAGTTGCCAAGGGAGGAAAGTATTAAACTTCAAAAACAAAATACAAGATATACATACATGTATGCATATACAAAATCAAATAAACATTGTAAAATTCACAGACTTTCAAAGTTCTTAACGCTTTCTTATTCAGAGTCTTGAATACTGTCGATATAAATATATATGTCAGTCAACAAAACCATTTGTTTTTTATTAGTAAATTTATACTTATGAATGTGAAATTTGGTCAATAGAATGAGTAAGTTAATTAAGTAAAAGTACTGTTCCTGGGTAAATATCATATTCATATATGTAAATGGAAAACATGTAAGCCCTCCTTTAATCTATTTCTTTGTGAGTTTGTAAAAATGTTTCAGAGTTTTAAGTATTTAAAAAATCTAAATAGAAAGTCTGAAACTCTTTGCCTCTCTATCTCCAAATATTTATTATTGTAATATACTTTATTTGATATTTTTCTGTTGATTCTTGCTCTTTGTGTGTGTGTGTGTGTGTGTGTGTGTGTGTGTGTGTGTGTTTCTTTTCCCTTATTCTTACTATAATGTTGTAAATATAATTTTTTTTAAATTATTTTTAGTATTAATGATGGTTGTTCCTTATGTTTGTTCCCTGTGTCGTTATGTACATTTTTGCAATAAAAAAGAAAAAAGTACTGTTCTTCTTTTTTTTTTTTTTTTTTTTTTTTTATTGTGTATAATTCAAATACAAACTTTATCGGCACATTTCAAAAAATTAACACATATTGCTAGTGTTGATACATCAAATTGAAAAAAAAAAACAGAAAAAAAATAAATAAATAAATAAACAAGAAGGGTGAGGGTCTCATTCTAACAGCAAAAATGAGTACAAATTATCAAGGAGATTCTGGGTGTACTGTTCCTCTTTGTCAGGTCAAGTAGCGTCTGCTGTATTTTTGAACGGGAAACGTGACTTTTATTTTGAAAGCGTCACTAGGCGTCTTCCGGCGCAGTCGCAGGTAGTTCGGTTGCACTCGCATCAGGCCTGTGTCGGTGTGTGGCGGTGCCACCGGTGCATCCGGAGCCCAGTGCGTTTCCCCGGCGGTGCGCAACAATGCGGCGCTGGAGATAAAACTTCACCAGCGATGTCAGAGCCCCGAGCTTTCGCGCAACTTTAACCCGACAAGATGTCAGATGTCACCAAGACCGTCCAGAAATGGCACGCGAGTTTTAGAAAGGGCACGGACTTTGATTCGTGGGGGCAGCTGGTGGAAGCCATCGATGAATATCAAATGTAAGTTGCGCATTTTTATCAAAAATAAAAAATACGTATTTGTCGATCTGTGGATCAGAGCTTGTTAAAAGTGAACGGGTGTTTTTTTTTTTTCTTCAAAGAATACAAATACAAACAGAACTTAACGTTACATGGTTAAGTGATACATTGCAAGTACATAAAGTTGCAATTTATTTTTCCGTCACATAGATTTATTTGTAATGTGCATTGTTTGATTTGATGCATGAAATGCATATCCATGAGATGCGGTGAGTAAATAAATAAGTGTTGAGTGTTTGACAGCCTGTTTGCATTATTTTGCGCGCCACACCCTCCAGCACTGGGTGGAGTTTCACTGTCTCAATCTGAACTCATGCCATTTAGGTCAGTGCTGACAACAGATTCAGTGTGTCTGTTCTTCACACCCTACTTTTGACTTTTGCATTTTATTCGTGGATTTAATGTGCATTTCTTTGTGTCAACAACTGCATTACTGTCTGTAAAGAAAAGGACTTTTATTATTTATTCTGTGCAAAACGTTCACTCTTTTAGCAAAATAAGAGGGATCATACAAAATGCATGTTATTTTTTTTATTTAGCACTGACCTGAATAAGACATTTCACATGAAGATGTTTACATGTAGTCCACAAGAGAAAATAATAGTTTATAGTTTGATTCTTAATACTGTGTTGTTGTTGTGTAGTTGAATTATTTTTTTAGAAAAATCCTTCAGGTCCCACAGATTCTTTGGTTTTCCAGCATTTTTGTGTATTTGAACCCTTTCCAGCAATGACTGTATGATTTTGAGGTCCATCTTTTCACACCGAGGACAACTGAGAGACTCCTATACAACTATTACAGAAGGTTCAAACACTCACTGATGCTTCAGAAGGAAAAAACATGCATTAAGAGCCGGGGGTGAAAACTTTTGAACAGAATGGAGATGTGTATGTTTTTCTTATTTTGCCTAAATATCTTTTTTTTTTTTTTTTTTTTTTTTTTTTGCTACAGAAGATACTTGCATGTTTCCCAGGAGACCAAATAAGTAAAATGTACCCTTCATCTTCAAATTCCAAAAGTTTTCACCCCCGGCTCTTAATGCATGGTTTTTCCTTCTGGAGCATCAGTGAGTGTTTGAACCTTCTGTAATAGTTGCATATGAGTTCCTCAGTTGTCCTCAATGTGAAAAGATGGATCTCAAAATCATACAGTTATTTTTGGAAAGGGTTCAAATGCACAAAAAAGCTGGAAAACCAAAGAATTTGTGGGGGTTGAAGGATTTTTGTGAAGGTTTAACTGTTCAGGACAAACAAGGGACTCATGAACAACTATCACTAAACAAAAAAAAAAACAGCTGTGGATCATTCAGGTAACAATACAGTATTAAAAATCAAGGGGATGTTAACTTTTGAACAGGCCATTCAGAATTGGCCGCCATTCAATTCATGAGTTGGAATTTGAATTGAATTGACTCCGCCCCACAGGAAGTTGAATTTGAATTGAATTGACTCCGCCCCACAGGAAGTTGAATTTGAATTGAATTGACTCCGCCCCACAGGAAGTTGAATTTGAATTGGAGTTGGAATGACAGGAAGTCGAATTAAATTCATGGCAATTCAAAGACATTCCACACAGTCATACAACAGAAAGTATGTGTTGAATCTCACATACAATTACATTGATTTTGTAATTTAATAGCATATTAATTTCATTACACATAACTAGTCACTCCTCAACCCTGCATACATTTTGTTCCAACATATAATGATCAAATTCTTGAAATAAAGTACTCCCTCAAAGTTTGATTAGTTTTGTTCAAAATGTAATTTTCATTTCAAAGTAATCAAACAACACAATGTAATCTGTACAAGTAGTTCAAACTAATATCATTTATAGAATATGTAATGAAATCATATCTGACATATATTGTAAAGCTTCATTGTTAAACACTTCACTTATGTATTTGAATTTCTTTGAGTTTGTATTGAATTGCAATTCTGCTTCCTTTCGAATTCGAATTGTAATTCTAGATCCTGTTTTTTACATCAATTCAAATTCAAGAATTGAATTGGAATTTAGGAGTCATTCTCAGTTCAATTCTGAATTGTGCACAAGCCTGATTTGTAAGCAATGATTGTGATGTTTCATCAGACTCGCAAGGCAGCTTCAGAAAGAAGTGCAGTCGTCAAACTCTCATGATTTCACAGAGGAACAGAAGGTAAGTCTGTTTCCCAGAGGTTAACATTACAGCAAAAGCAATTCCACGTTTTAAATTCTATTTATTATTTAGATATTTGTTCTTTTTTTGTGCTCTGGTGTCTTGCTATCTTAAAATATGAATATAAATTATTATTTTTTCAGAAAACCCTGGGGAAGTTCGCAACATGCCTTGAAATGCGAAGTGCAGCCTTACAGGTTAGTATTGTTATGAAATGAATCTTAATGATCATCAGATGAGCTGAGAGTTCATTACTGACAGTTTCTTCAGAAAATGTCCAAATCTAGTTCAACTGATTCTGCTGTTTGTCTTTGTCAGTGCACACAATCTCAAGAGGAGTTCAAGTTGGAAGACCTGAAAAAGCTGGAGCCCAGTATGTACATTAATACACAACTTTTAGTCTAATTTAGGGGTGGGCAATATGAAAAATGTCATATCACGATTTTTTCAGAAATATCACGATTTTATCATGATTCTTTGTGATGTTGGTTTTACTATTTTGCAAGTTGTCTGAGCAGTACAGCCGGACTAATTCACTGTTTCAAAGCCTTAAAAGGTAACAAAATATAAAATAAAAATAATGGCAGATGTTAGGGCAAATTGGGCCTGGATAAAAAATCCTTGTCATTTTTTAATCTTTGTTAGAAAAAATTAAAGATATGCTTAGTTACAAATACAGAAATGTTCAGGTACAGTAGGTGTATTTAGCAGTAGCATTCAAGAAATTGAATGAACAAATATAAATCAAACACTGTATACATAGATTATACACTGACTTTAATTAAAGCAACTGTATTAAAGTTCTTCAGTTGAAAGCTTAGTTTTTTATTAGCTAACCATCACCCAAAAATTACAATTCTGTCATCATTAACTCATTCTCAAGTTTTTTTTTTTAAATAAAACATGTTAAACAAAACTTATTTTGAAGAATGTGGGTAACCAAACAGTTGCTGGTCTTCATAGTTTTTGATTTATTTTTAGTTATCCACATCCTTCAAAATATCTTTATTTGTGTTCATCTAATCATTTGAGGAACATTTATTTGTTCATCTCTCAATCAGAATTGGATTGCATTGCATTATATGTTTGGATCATTTCAATCCCATCTTACTAAGACATATTATTGGAGATATTGGGCGACCACTGATATTTACATCACTTTATGTCAGTGTCTGCAGTGGTATGTGAAAGTTTGGGAATCCCTTGTAGAATCTGTGAAAATGTGAATAATTTTAACAGAATAAGAGAGATCATACAAAATGCATGTTATTTTTTTTATTTAGTACTGTCCCGAGTAAGATATTTTACACTGAACCGTTAAACTGAGCACTGTTCTTCAGAAAAAATCCTTCAGGTCCTGCAGATTCTTCATTTTCCAGCATCTTTTGCATATTTGAACCCTTTCCAGCAGTGACTGTATGATTTTGAGATCCATCTTTTCACACTGAGGACAACTGAGGGACTCAAACACAACTATTAAAGAAGGTTCAAACATTCACTGATGCTCCAGAAGGAAACACGATGCATTAAGAGCCGGGGGTGAAAACTTTTTGAATTTGAAGATCAAGGTAAATTGTACTTAATTTGTCTTCCGGGAAACATGCAAGTAGTAACGAAAGGCAGTACTAAATGGAAAAAAAAAAATGATATTTCAGCAAAAGAAGAAAAATTTGAGGACAACTGACATCTTCATTTTGTTCAAAAGTTTTCACCCCCCGGCTCTTAATGCATCGTGTTTCCTTCTGGAGCATCAGTGAATGTTTGAACCTTTTTTAATAGTTGTGTTTGAGTCCCTCAGTTGTCCTGAGTGTGAAAAGATGGATCTCAAAATCATACAGTCACTGCTGGAAAGGGTTCAAATATGCAAAAGATGCTGGAAAATGAAGAAGGATTTTTTCTGAAGAACAGTGCTCAGTTTAACTGTTCAGAACAAACAAGAGACTCGTGAACAACCATCACAAAACAAAAAAACAATCGTAGATCGTCCAGGTAACCACACACAGTAATAAAAACTAAGGTTTCTCAAACTTTTGCAGGGGGTTATTTTAATAATTTCAGCTATTATTTTGTATTGTGGACTATATGTAAACATCTTTGATGTAATATATCTTACTCAGGACAGTACTAAATAAAAAATAACATGCATTTTGTATGATCTCTCTTATTTTGTTAAAATTATTCACATTTTCACAGATTCTACAAGGGATTCCCAAACTTTCGCATACCACTGTATATAAAATGTAATCACCTTTTGTCCATATAAATATCAGCATCTGCACCAAATTGCATATTTTCACTATTATTTTCATACAAACCTGATGTGTAAAATATAATAAGACAAAAAACACACACATGCAAACTTGTTTATATTTGGTCTAAAGGTTCAGTAAATTGTTGCATTAAAAAAAAGTCTAATATGTGACTCTGACCACAAAACCAGTCCATTTTTGGAAATTGAGATTTAGAAATCACCTGAAAGCTGAATAAATAAGCTTTCCATTGATGTTTGGTTTGTTAGGATAGGACAGTATTCGGTCGAGATGGAATCGAAGGGTGCAAAAATATCTAAATATTGAGAAAATCGCCTGCAAAGTCGTCCAAATGAATTTCTTAGCAATGCATATTACTAATCAAAAAATTAAATTTAAAATTTTTATGGTAGAAAATGTCATGGAACATGATCTGTACTTAATATCCTAATGATTTTTGGCATAAAAGATAAAATGATAATTTTGACCCATACAATGTATTATTGGGTATTGCTACTTAAGACTTAAGGTTTTGTGGTCTATAAAAGGAGTTTATATATCACTGCTATTCCTCTGTTTCTCCACAGTTATTAAGAACATTCTGACTTACAACAAAGATTTCCCTTTTGATGTCCAACCAGTGCCTTTGAGGTAATTCTTTAGTGTTTATTTATAGAATGGATAGTTCCGGTTCTGCGTGCTGATTGGTCAATCCAGCATTCCATTTATAACATAGTGCTTCCTAGGGCTGCTCGATTTTGGCGAAAATCATAATCAGGATTATTTTGGTCAATATTGTAATCACGATTATTTAACACGATTATGACTGGGTCCAAAACTTTATATTAGTGATTAATTTAAAGAATACTTTTATGCAAGTCTAAAGTAGTCTAACAATACTACAGAAATTGAATGTAATTATTTGAATGTAAAATAAAGCAGCGTCTTCACTGTAATAGTTAAACATGCTTTGTTTCGTATTAAAACTACAAAAGTCCTTCATTCAAAAGCAGTGAGTGATTTTTCTCTTTGTATTCTTACGTTTTATTGATATTAAGCACAGAGACGGCAGAAGGAATATTATTTGTTGCCCCTTTAAGAGCCACACGAATCCAATATACTGTTAGACGTGTATCATAACTGTTTATGATCATTTAAGACATAACTGAGAATGGTTTAGATGAATAATCATGATTATTTAACACGATTATGACTGGGTCCAAAAAGATAGCAATACAAGAGAAAAAGATACTAATGAAAAATAAATACTGAATACTTTTATGCAAGTCCAAAGTAGTCTAACAGCCTACTACAGAAATTAAACGTAATTATTTGAATGTAAAATAAAACTCACTGAAGGAGTTAAACGCTTTGTTTCTTATTAAAACTACAAAAGTCCTTCATTCAAAAGCAGTGAGTGATTTTTCTCTTTGTATTTTTACGTTTTATTGATATTAAGCACAGAGACGGCAGAAGGAATATTATTTGTTGCCCCTTTAAGAGCCACACGAATCCAATATACTGTTAGACGTGTATCATAGCTGTTTATGATCATTTAAGACATAACTGACAAGGGTTTACTTGAATAATCACCAAGCGCCTCAATTTGAAATTTTTTTTGCGTGTATTTAACTGTTTAGGCGCACCTTGAGCTAAAAGATAACTTTAGTTACATGTCTGTGTCTGTCTCTGAGCGCATACACAGAATAGCAGTTCTGAACATTAAAGAAACATTAATAAATCAAGCACATCCTGTTTTATGAAAGTAACGTTACATGATTTGCATGTGAAATTAGGCTTTTATGGAGGAGCGAAAGCACACCGCTGGAAAGGCGTGCAATAACCATTTTATCTCGATTACTGTATTTTCATGATCGTGTGAAGCAGAAATCGAAACTGAATTTCGATTAATTGCACAGCCCTAGTGCTCTCATATTAATATACTTCGTTCCAATAGAATTTGAGTTTTTCTGCTGCAGTGACTGATCATTAATTCTGTGTGTTTAGGAAGATTCTTGCACCAGGTGAGGAGGAAAACCTTGAGCTCGAGGAGGAGCTGGACGCTGGGACTGGAGCAGGTTCAACTCCGTCATTCCCTTCAAGGGTTCCAGGTGATTCACTTCATAGTGTGTGACGTTCAGCTGAGCTTACTTTGATGCACTTCTTGTTACGGACATGATCAGCCTTAAATATGATTTTTCAACTTTGAAAATAGAGCTGCAAAATGATTCGTTGCAATTAATTGATTTAAGAAAGAAGTTTATGTTTGCATACTATGTGTGTGTGCTGTGTATATTTATTATGTGTATATATTAATACACACACATGCATGTATACATCAAGGAAAAATCTGTTAGATTTATATGTAAAATATTTATATGTATATATAATATGTGACCCTGGACCACAAAACCAGTCATAAGGTTAAATTTGACAAAACTGAGATTTATACATCATATGAAAGCTCAATAAATAAGCTTTCTATTGATGTATGGTTTGTTAGGATAGGACAATATTTGGCTGAGATACATCTATTTGAAATCAGAAATCTGAGGATGCAAAAAAATAAAAAAGACTGAGAAAATCACCTTTAAAGTTGTCCAAATTAGGTTCTTAACAATGCATATTACAAACCAAAAATTACATTTTGATATGTTTACAGTAGGAATTTTACAAAAAATCTTCATGGAACATGAACTTTACTTAATTTCTTAATGATTTTTGGCATAAAAGAAAAATCTAAAATTTTGACCCATGCAATGTATTTTTGGCTATTGCTACAAATATACCCCAGCAACTTAAGACTGGTTTTGTGGTCCAGGGTCACATATAAATTCTATATGGGTCAAAGACAAAATACGGTTTGAGCATAAAATACATTAAGTGTAACACTGCTTTAAATAGTTTTTCCCAAAAAAATTGTAAAAAGTGTTCTGTTTAATTTAATTGCCTTTTTGTTTTTGTTTTTCTGAGCAAAAAATCATACATTTTCCCCTAATTTACAGAAGACACCTACTAAAATGTCATTCAGTGCTAGTCTTGTCAGTCATTTTTGCAACAAAAATCAATTTATGACATTAAAAGACTAATTACATTCACCCCAAATACTAAGTAATACTTTTGTAAATTTGCCACTATCCTAGGTTTTGTCCATTTTTCAGTAATTGTTTTTACTTCTTTAAAAAAACGAAATGTAACATGCTCCCTTATTCTTTTATATATTTTAATATGTACAAGTCAGAATAAGCATGTTGTTTGAATTTTAACAGGAATATTGTGACTCTGAATGACAATGTAACATTAATTCGACCAAATTTTGACATTTTATTCTCCAAAAACCTATTTGAAACTTTAAAAGTAGACATTTTACTTGCATTTAATGTGCTTTCTATGGACATAAAGTCACTTTTGTAAATTTCTTTTGATGTGGACATCTTAACGCCTTTGATCCACAAGTGTTTACATTCAAAAAAATTTTTTTAAATATGTGACCCTGGACCACAAAACCAGTCTTAAGTCGCTGGGGTATATTTGTAGCAATAGCCAAAAATACATTGCATGGGTCAAAATTTTTGATTTTTCTTTTATGCCAAAAATCATTAAGAAATTAAGTAAAGTTCATGTTCCATGAAGATTTTTTGTAAAATTCCTACTGTAAACATATCAAAATGTAATTTTTGATTAGTAATATGCATTGTTAAGAACCTAATTTGGACAACTTTAAAGGTGATTTTCTCAGTCTTTTTGATTTTTTTGCATCCTTAGATTTCTGATTTCAAATAGATGTATCTCGGTCAAATATTGTCCTATCCTAACAAACCATACATTAATACCACACACATAGATTACCACACACATAGATTGCAAACATAAACTTTTATTTTGAATCGATTCATCGCAACTATTTTATTTTATTTGTTTTGCAGCTCTACTTAAAAATCAGGCAAATACTCTCAATCAAATAATCAAATGCTCTCTAGAATCCATAGTGTCCCGCCCCCTACACTATAAATAGACATTGAAGCTTTTGGCTATTTTTAAAAGTGGGCAGGGCTGTTGGATATGTCCCTCCCTGTTTTCCTGTTTCAGTTAAAATTGCGTCACCTCAGAAAACTGCTGCATGTTTCAAGGCACTTCAGTGGAGCTTTAATGAAAGTTTGATGTCTTTGACAGGTACACTGTTGCCACGGTTACCCTCAGAGCCTGGAATGACTTTGCTGACGCTGACGATAGAGAAGATCGGTCTGAAAGACGCAGGACAGTGCATTGACCCGTACATCACAGTCAGCGTTAAAGGTAGGGCTTCACTTCCAGAACAAAAACTTACAGATAATGTACTCAGCCCCTTGTCTGTTTTCCTTCAGTCGTAAAGAAATAGTTTTTTAAGGAAAACATTTCAGGATTTCTCTCCATATAGTGGACTTCTATGGTGCCCATGAGTTTGAACTTCCAAAATGCAGTTTAAACGCAGCTTTAAAGGCTCTAAACGATCCCAGCTGAGGAAAAAGGGTCCCATCTAGTGAAACGATTGGTTATTTTCTAAAAAAAATTACAGTTTATGCACTTTTTAACCACAAATGCTTGTCTTGTCTAGCTCTGTGATGCACAACTCTTTGTATTCCCGTTCAAGAAAGTTAGGGTATGTCGAAAAACTCATTTCATTTTCTCCTCCAACTTCAAAATTGTTCTACATCACTGTTTTACCTTTTTTGTAAAGCAGTTTTGTTTTTGACAACCATCTTAGATTTAGTCTTAGTCTTAGTCTTTTGGACTAAAATGCTTCTAAGTTTTAGTCAAATTTTAGTCACTTCTATATGTGATAGTTTTAGTCCAATTTTAGTCAACGAAAAGTCAAAAAGGTTTTAGTCTAGTTTTAGTCAAAAAAGGGGGGAAAGTAGTCTTTTAACAAATTAATGTAGGTCAGTAAGTATTTTGCTGTTGGGTAGTGTCACTTATAAGTTCTGAAAATAGCAGATCTAGTTCAACACAATGTGAGCTTCCGGATCGACTATTTTCACCAATAATTACAATAATGAAGGAATGTTTTAGAACATAAAAGACAAACAAGGATGGAATGCTAAAACGGCTTGCCATAGCGTCAGATACTTTTTAAGTTTTAATTGGCATGCAGAATAAGCGGAAATGTCTGACGGACCACCCACTAACATTTTCGTCTATTCTCGTCTCGTCAACGAAAACTAACACGCGTCTCGTCAAGTTTTAGTCATCAACGAGCCATTTTTATCTCGTCATCGTCTCGTTAACGTCATGAAAAAAAGTGGCGTCAACGAAATGATTTCGTCATCGTTGACAAACAACACTGTTGTAAAGACAAAAGAAGAAAAACTTTCTTCACACGTTTGCTTTGTAAACACTGGGTCGGTACCCTGGAAATCCAGAGGTCTCGCGAGAGCACAATTTGAATCGTCTCTGCAAGACACTCTGGCATCGAGCAATGATGCACGTTACTGCATTGCATAAGCAGTTCTGGGAACCAATCAAATCGGTGTATCTGATGTAGGCGGGCCAGAAGTGAGCTAAGCTGATGACGACAGGAATCATTTAGTAAACATTGAAAGATGGCTACAGATGAACACCAGTTGTTTGAAACGGCTTTGGCCGCTACAATGAAGGAGTTAGACTTGGCTTTTCATATAAAAGATGAACAGAAAACCGCGCTCGAATCGTTCCTTTGCAAGAAGGACGTTTTTGCTGTTTTGCAGACTGTATTGTTGTGATTGGTCGCGGCGTTATCCAATTGCGTGCAGTGAGAGTTTCAAATGCATGCTTTGTGCCGCCCCTCGAGTTAGGTCCTTTTCATTGCTCGATGCCAGACCCTTAATCTTAATAGATTAGGGTCTTAATCTTAATAGATTAGGGTCTGGATTTTTTCCAGGCTACTGGGTCGGTACTTCTGCAGCGATGTTGGACGATTTTGAAGTTAGAGGAGAAAATGAGATGGGAGTTTTTTGACATACCATAACTGTCTTGAACGAGCATTTCAGGTTAAAAATATAGAATTTGTAATATTTTTAGAAAACAATCAATTGTTTCTAGATAAGGCCATTCTTTCTCGGCTGGGATAGTTTAGAGCACTTGAAAGCTCAAACTCATGGGCACCATAGAAGTCCACTATATGGAGAGAAACCCTGAAATGTTTTCCTCCAAAAAAACTAAAGGCTACAACTAAAACTAATCCTATGTCATATCAGGTCTGTCTTAACATTTTTCTAACATGTTTATATTTCCTTTTGATTAGATCTGAACGGTATAGACTTGAACCCGGTTCAGGACACGCCAGTGGCCACGCGGAAGGAGGACACATATATTCATTTTAGCGTGGATGTGGAGATCCAGAAACATCTAGAAAAACTACCAAAAGGTCTTAAAGGGATAGTTTACCCAAAAACTGGTTGAAAATATGCTCCATCGAAGATGTAGATGAGTTTGTTTCTTCATCAGATTTGGAGCTTCCATTATTGGATCCCTTTGCAGCGAATGGGTGCCGTCAGAATGCGAGTCCAAACAGTTGATAAAAACATCACAGTAATCCACACCAATCCAGTCCATCAGTTAACATCTTGAGAAGACAAAAGCTGCACGTTTGTAAGAAACAAAGCCATCATTAAAGCTTTTTTAACTTCCATCTAAAGTGTGAATCCATCATAACACTTCCTTCAGTTAAAAACATTTTTGTTTAGAGCTGTTTTGGCTTCTAAACTGTGCATATTTCTCTCCTGATTCAGACCAAACAACTTTTCTTTACTGGAGGAAGCTTTATTATGGACTCATGTTTTAGTTAAAATGTCTGAATGATGGGTTTGTTTCTTACAAACACACAGCTTTTGTCTTCTCAAGATGTTAACTGATAGATTGGAGTGGTGTGGACAACTTGTGATGTTTTTATCAGCTCTCATTCTGACGGCACCCATTCACGGCATGGTATCCATTGGTGACCAAGTAATGAAATGATCTGATGAAGAAACAAACTCATCTACATCTTGCATGAAAACTCGAGAAATTGTGTATGAAATATTTCAGTGCTTGATTATTATTGCGTTGGTCTCTTCTTTAGGCGCAGCTATTTTCTTCGAATTCAAACACTACAAACCCAAGAAAAGATTCACTAGCACAAAGTGTTTCGCTTTCATGGAAATGGATGAAATCAAACCAGGTCCCATTGTTATAGAACTGTGAGTAGCAGTTATTTAAAGTTTGTTGCATCTACTATGTTCAATCATTAATACAATCTGATTTTAGGTACAAGAAACCGACTGACTTCAAAAGGAAAAAACTCAACCTCCTGACGAAGAAACCACTTTACCTGCACCTTAACCAGGCTTTGCACAAAGACTAAACAAAGATCTTTGACTGACAGTAGAGGTTATATTTCTCGGATATGTTTGGTGCATCACCTCTCACATTCCTTGCAATATCGGACACTTTTCTTCATATCTCCAGTCTGAAGTTTGGGACACAGCCTGATGTCTCCGTGGCGCTTCATCTGAGAGACAGAGACTAGTGTTTGAAATGGAAACTGTTTCAGAAACTGAATTGTGTACAAATGCTTTGTGTGATGAAAACAGATGGATATAACTTGGATATAACATCCCCATTGGTTTTTATATTTTTATCACATTAAAGAAACCGCTCACCCATTATCTTCCAAAACTGTATGCTGTTATAATTCCAAAATGCAATCTTAGTTTACAGTCTAATAAAGATTAAAACAAGAAAGCAGCATTTAAAACATACAAATAATCCATTTTATGTTTTCTGAAGCCATGCAAAAGCTCTGGATAATAATATTAAACTGTTATTCGGTGGAAATATCTGATATTGCTAAAAGCAATTCAGCGGTTTGATTCTTAAAATCGATTGAATCTGATTTGAACTTGGTTTTTTGGAAAAACAGCATACAATTTTGTAATTATGTGAGGGTGACTAAATAATGACAGGAAGTTAACTTTTGGAGTAAGTATTCCTTTATAAATGTTGTTTAACAGAAGTTTATTGCTTTTATTGAATATCTGCATCGCTTGCTAATGCTACATACATGGACTACACGATGAAATCCCTGAAAAACAACACTAAACTTCTCAAATATATTAATATGTTGGTTTTTTGAGATTTATTTAGATGTTTATCAACTGTTTTTTCCACAGAAGTGTTGGGTAGCTGCAAATTTAGCATAACTTTTCTTTAAAATTGTTGTTTGGCTTATTAATATCACTGGAAATATATCACAGTGACCTCCTTAAATAGTATTTCAGAGGTTTAACTCAGTATGAATCAGAAAAGCCAGTAAATATGAACTTGACCATGTTCAGCATTAGCATCTCAGATTTGTAATTAGCTCCACACTTTGCTCTTTGATGAATCGCTCAGTCTGATTAGTTTGAGAAAATTAACGTTACGTACTTCAGGATTTGTTTCTCAAACTGTTTTTAACCAAGTTTACTAAAAGATTTCTGACGACGTTTGACATGAGCTAGGCTAAGAGGGCTAGGCTAGCGCTCGGTTTGGAGACTAGCCTAACTTTTACTGCTTCGTTTTATCAGTTTTATTGTCACAGGAATGTGAAGACTTTATACGTCATCATGTTGTTTAATCATGGCGTGTATTATTACACAGCTTTTTTGAATGTCTCATTTCTAATAAATGACAATGCTGCTTGAATCATGAATATTTTATAAATATAGACTACTTAAGCCAATATAAGACTGGCCTCAAGGAAACACGTTAACTGTAATGGCGAACTAATAACGTTCAATCTTCATTAGATGGTTATAGTTATTTACAGCAATAGTGTCACTAAAAGTTCGTCAGATAACACATTTTAT
>NC_133373.1:44355374-44427326 GCF_049309525.1 Garra rufa
ACATCTATTATTTTAACTTTTAACCATGCAGACTTCATTTTAAATGGTGCATCTTTCTTAAAATAGAAACCAAATGAAGTTTGATAGTTTTTAACTAAAAGCAATCACATTCAGATATTTTTAAATACGTCTTGTTCTGGTCATTTTGACCCAGAGAGAGTCACCTTTGTTTCTGAAAATTCTAGTTCATGTTATTAAAACTTACTGACTTTGACTCAGACAGGGTATCACAACTTGGGTCCATGACGTGACGCCTACATTTTCTGTCCCAATTGCATTTTTTTCAATTAAGAAGATTTTTCATTTATTGATTAAAAGCTCTCCTGTCCCCATGCTGAGAAATTGTAAGATGTTACTTTAGTTCTAGAATAAATGTGAACATGCAAAAAAATCTCATTCACAAAAAAAAAACAAAAAAAAAAAACAGATCCAGTATTTCTCAAAATGAATAAAAACAGTGAAATTAAACACAAACCTGCAATAATTAAATATGTTAAATAAGACAAATATCCTTTATGTATTTAATCCCATTTTATTAACCGATGTCTTTGCTGCTGACCTTCGATGATCCAATTCATCCATACTAATAAGCAAAAATGACTCAAGATAATCTAACATTTGTTTTCCTCTTTGTTTTTATTGCTGAAAAGTTGACACTTTTTCTTCTGCGCTCTACTGTACAGACGTCAATGTACTTTTCTCTAAGCCTGAGGCTTTTGGTGTAAAAAGGCTTTTACATTTGACAAAAATACAACTTTTTCTATTAAAAACAAACAAGCAAGCCCTGCCCAGATTTAAAAAGTAACGCAAAAGTAACGTAACACATTACTTTCCATAAAAAGTAACTAAGTAACGTAATTAGTTACTTATTTAGGGAGAAAGTCAATATTGTAATTCATTACTTTTAAAAGTAACATTCTCCAACACTGCATATATATGAAGTACTTACTTTAATGTTTCAAAAAGTAGTTATTTGTAATTTTTACTGTTATTCAAAGTGTAAAAATGTCACGTGGTGCAACCGTCCGACCATAACTTCTGTTTTGGAAACATCTTTAAATTACCCTACGTTTATTCAGATTAATTTTCGGGCACGGCCAACATGTTTTATAATCCTGTAAGAAAATTGCAAAACATTTGTATTTATATTACCATCATTTTGCAATTTACAGGAAATATAAGCCTGCTAACTACAATTAAGAAGGCAACTTTGAAATTGTAGAATGAAAATATGAGATCATTACTTACAAAAGAAACACTTTAATTACTGAGAACATCTAAGGAAATTAATTAATTTTAATATAAATCATGGTCGCACCAAATGACATTTTTTAAGGCTATGGCCAATTAATTTTAATTGAAAAAAAAAAAAAAACCACTTAATTTGAAAATTGTAATTTGAATGTGTACACAACATTCTTAGTGTTTGAACAATTATAATAGATATTTTTTGTATTTTAAAATTGGCCTGTCGAAAATCCTTATATAGTAGTCAACAGTTCAAGTGGATCAAAACCTTTAAAGTTGTCCTAAAACCAAAACAATACCTGTTCTTGTCCTAGGACAACTTTGATTAACTTTTTTGATCCACTTCAAATGTTGACTACTATGGGTCAAAAATGACCCGTCTACAAAAATTGCTTAGAAATGTATTATTACACTATATTATCATCAAAAACTGGATTTAACCTTTTTAATCAACTTGTTTTCTTTCAATTAGCACAGGGTTTGCATTAAATTTTTAAACTGACTGACTGTAGGCCTCGTTGATCTGAGCTTATGCAGCTTTTTTCAGTAAATACTGCCAAAATTATCCACAAATAATGCTTTTTTCAATTAAAAGTTGCATAAGCTCAGATCAACAAAAAAAAACCCAAAGAAAATTGAATTAATATTTGATTAGAATACAGCATTATAATGGAAGATTTGCATGCAATTTGTAAACAACTGGTCATTATTGATGAGGAAAGCCAAATTAGGAAAGGATTTTAAGCACAGCAAGAGGGTTAAGTGTCTAAATACTCTGAGGAAAATGCTCAAATGATTAATTACTTGATGCAAACGTGCTAGATTAATTAGTCCAGAGCAAAACTGCTGACTCCTCAGAGAGTTCTTGTTGAAAGATGTTGAAAGATGCACGATCCTGGATTGGCCAGTAAACACATTCATCAAAACTACAGGAAAAAGCAGCTTTATTCAACTCATTCATACCCGTCAAATCAATGCCACATATTTTTAAAACCGTTTCTTTCAACACATGATGCAGACACTCATCCTGCGCACAAGATACATCCTCTCCACAAACGTCCTAAAATAATTTACTCTAATATCAAACAAAATGCAAAGAAAAACAACAAAAAAAGGTCTCTGGATTTTGAGTATTGGAGTATTTTTCATTTTGTTTTCAGAAGCATTGCATTCATGGGCCTCGTTCATAAAACACGAGCAGATTTTAATAGTTATTTATATGAATTATTGCAATTCAGAGAATCATTTGCATCAATCACATCTAATTCTGCTCGTGTTTCACCATCATGCATCATCCATTAATACATATACATCACCTGCTGGCTGTGAAACTCGGATGTACAAACACAGACGTTCATCTGCTTCTATTGAGTCTAATTGGTGAGAATGTCTTATTGAACACGCAGCTGAAAGAAATAAACAAATACTTTGTCAATATGACATCATATGTGCCTTTCCGCTAGGAAAAGAAATCATAAGAGCAGACGCACGACCAATCAAACGTTAAAATAAACACAGGGCGAGCTGGCGAATAATCACGTGAGCTGGCGGACCATCAGACTAAAAGCGGGGAATACGACGTTCAAAAATGGTGAAAAGGCATAAAAATATGTAGTCTCTTCAAAGTCCTCTCACATTAAAGGCATGAGGAAATGGCTTCACGACGTGCCTAAATATCGCTGTGATATCCCACAATGCATCAGCACTGGGTCGAGTGGTAGAGATTATAATTGAACCACATGACAACCACCGGAGAAAAAAAAACCTAATTAATGCGTATTAAATCATACTTTTTCCATAGGAAAGGTTTGCTAATGTATAAAATCAAAACCCTCGTTATTTCTGTCACAAATTAATTTTTTCCCCCACCCGAACCATATTTTGACGGTTAAAATATTGAAACGAATCGGGACCGAACAAAGTCAAGCTGGCGAATCGGCACGCTCTCGTGTCAAGGTTCAGCCGCGGTGGAGTCCTGGTGGGGTGTGTCTGTTGGCGGGGCGTTGGCTGGTGTGACGTTCCCTTCGCCCTCTCTGGAGCTCTGATGGATTAGAGGAGGGGGTCCCGGGAAACTGCGCCCGCCGTACGGAGGCGGAATCATGGCTCCGGGGGGCGGCAGAGGTCCGGGAAGGAAGGGGCGAGGGGGGTGACCGCGAGGGCCGAAGAATTCGGGCGGGACGTCCCGCGGTCCGAGCGGTCCCAACGGTGGGCCTCGACCTGATCAAACAAAACCAAACGGAAGGATTAGTGATGAACTGAAAATTGATATCCAAGATCACGAAACAAAATGGTAACAACGATTTACTTTTAAAGGGATCATCGGATGCAAAACTCACTTTTCCGTGTTGTTTGAACATTAATGTGTGCTGGCAGTTTGTGCACACAACCACCCTACAATGATACAAATCTCAACCACTCAGTGGTATTTTTTTAATCTTTAAAGCAAGGGTCACCAAACTTGATCCTGGAGGGCCGGTGTCCTGCAGAGTTTAGCTCCAACTTGCCTCAACACAGCTGCCTGGAAGTTTCAAGTATACCTATTAAGACCTTGATTAGCTGGTTCAGGTGTGATAATCAGTTTGATTAGGGTTGGAGCTAAACTCTGTAGGGACACCGGCCCTCCAGGACCGAGTGTGGTGACCCCTGCTTTAAAGGGATCATTGGATGCCCATTTTCCATAAGTTCATATGATTCTTAAGGGTCTTAATGAAAAGTCTATAATATACTTTGGCTAAAAATTCTCAATAGTAGTGTAAAAAACACCCTTTTACCTTGTCAAAATCAGCTCTGCAAAATATCAGCTCATTTTATTGCATGGGCCCTTTAAATGCAAATGAGCTTTGCTCACCCCGCCCCTCTCTGCTGAGGGATTACGAGCTGTAATGTTTACTTTAGCTGCAAAACTTGCCAACATGCACATTAAGAAAGGCAGTTTGCAAAGATGCATAAAATCCCTTCTACTCACTTCTGCTGTGGGTGAAGCTGCATCACGAACGATTTGCACAAACTAGACACATATGTAGATCAGGATCGGCGCTTTCCTTTTCAAAAACTAAAGTAACGTTAATCTTCTGCGTCTTCAGCGGCTCAGATGTCGGGAGTAAATGGCAACTGCTATGTTCATTATTACATCCAACAACAGAACACCTCAATCTCTCAATCTGAGACATTCTTGTCTTCCTCTGCACCTTAGTCAGAGTCGGACTGTTTGAGCTCAGTGAGGGCGGGTCTAAGGTAAGGCGCTCATGTCAATCAACTATCGTGGGAGTGGCCACTGTCTGTGTGTCGTCACACCCACAAGAAGCTGACAATGACCTGATTTTAAAAAGGGATATTACTTTTAAAGAGGTCATCGGATGCCCATTTTCCACAAGTTCATATGATTCTTTAGGGTCTTAAGGAAAAGTCTCTTATATGCTTTGGTTAAAAATTCTCAATAGTAGTGTAAAAAACCCACCTTTTTACCTTGTCAAAATCAGCTTTGCAAAATTTCAGCTCATTTTAACGCATGGCCCCTTTAAATGCCACCGAGCTCTGCTCGCCCCGCCCCTCTCTGGGATTATGAGACATAATGCATTTAGCTGCCAACAAGCACATTAAGAAAGGCCATTTGCAAAGATGCATAAAAACCCCTTCTACTCACTTCTGCTGTGGGTGAAGCTGCATCACGAATGATTCACACAAAGATAAATGCATATGTAGATCGGGATCGGCGCTTTCCATTAAAAAACGAAAGTAACGTTAATCCTCTGCATCTTCAGCGGCTCAGATGTCGGGAGTAAATGACGACTGCTATGTTCATTATTACATCCAACAACAGAACACCTCAATCGCACAATTAAAGTCTTCCCCTGCACCTGTATCACACAATGGTGATCGTATTGGGACTGTTTCAGCTCGGTGAGGGCGGGGCTAAGGTAAGGCGCTCATGTCAATCAACTGTATTTTGTCACACCGACAAGAAGCTGAGAATGACCTGATTTTAAAAAGGGGATATTACTTTTAAAGATTAAAAAAATACCACTGAGTGGATTTGTATCATTGTAGGGTGGTTGTGTACACAAACTGCCAACACACATTAATGTTCAAACAACGTGGAAAAGTTAGTTTTGCATCCGATGACCTCTTTAATGACGCAAAAAAAGAGCAATAACCTTACCAAACGGTGGCGGTACGGGTCCAAAGGGGCCGATGGGAGGAGGGCCGTAGGAGTCCATGGGTGGCGGTCTGAAGCGCGGCTCCGGCAGCATCATGGGCGGGTGGCCATTGGGCGGTCGGATCATCATTGGCGGCGGCGGTCCGTTGGGCGGCATCATCGGGGGTCCGTAAGACTTCGGTGGAGGAACCGGAGAATCGCGGATGGGAGACGGCAGGAAGGATCCCTGATTCTGAGACTTGGAGAGCTGGAGGAGAAGATGCAGAACTACAAGTTACGGAAAAATACTCGATAAGGTCTGAGGAGGTTTAACACCGGATTCCTGTTAACCGACCCAAGCAGACGTCAGTCAACCACTGCAAGACCACAAACACACTTTATACAAGAACAACAGCAGACACAAGCGCAGGGATCCGCAAACCAAACATCTAAGACAAATATTTTAATAATCAAATATTGTTATTTGGTTTAAAATTACTTCAATAATTTACCATTCACATGCATGCTCACGGTTCTCGGATTTTGTTTAATGGCCACACTGGTCTTTTAGGAACCCAACCACACTCAATATTATTTTTATGACTTATTTTTAAAATATTTATTATAATATTATTAATAGTAATAACAATAATCATCATCATCATCATCAGTTCTGTCGATCATAAATATTTATAATTATAAAAACAATTTAATAATTATTGATTATTAATTCAACTAATAATTAAAAAACAAATATATAACTGTTGTAAATTACAATTGTACTGTAAAATAAACTGAGTATTTGATTAACATTTTTATGGTACAAAACCTCAAGCTAGTTAACATTACTATAATTGTTGATTAACTAATTCTAAAACACGAAGAAATATTTGTCATCAATTACAACTGTACTGCAAAAAAAAATGAATTTGCTCACTTTATTTTACACAAGTTACAATACTAATATTTGTCAATATTTTCACTTTCAAATGTTTAAACTCAAGCTTTTAACATTTCAATGCCTCAAGCTTAATTAATAATCATCATAACTGTTGATTATTAATCTAACTCCAATTAAATAAAAAGTGTTGTAAACTACAATTGTACTGTAAAAATAAACGTAACACTACAAGTTTCAATACTAATATTTGTCTTAAATTCAATATTAATGGAAATTTAAGCTTTTAGAATGTATAAATTTATATTTTTAAAATATTCTCTCTCTCTCTCTATATATATTTTTTGTCAGATTCAAGCTTTTCACATTTACACATTTAAATTTTAAAATATTTTAAAAAATATTCTCTCTCTCTCTATATATATATATACATATATATTTATTTATGTAAGATTTAAGCGTTTAGAATTTTTAAATTTATATTTTTTAAAAACTCTGGAAAAAAAAAAAAGTGTCCACAAAAATGTTGCTAATTATGAAAATGTGTAAAAGCATAAGCGTGCAGTGTTAAACTTGTACGACATGCAGAGATGAAGCAGCTTTATTTTTTATTATTGGATTCAATTTTACATATTTAACATGCGCTTGTGTCACTCAATAGGGCTGATAAAAGAAATTGCAACAAATAAGTCTTGCGTTTCTAGAGTTGTATTTGTGTACTTGTATAGAGTATGTTTGAGGCCTATACATGCTGTAACTCACTCACCAACATGAGTTTTGTTAAACATACGACACATTCTGAGCACAAGACCCACACAGTGATTAGAAAGTGACCAGAAAGACATGTGTTTAATCAGCCTCTGAAAACCCAAAAACAGCTGACAGAGCAACCTGGCACTGTGCACAAACCCGTCCCATTCATCCCAGCACCCATCCGCTGTACTCACGGGCTCTACAGGTTCAGACGAGACCTGCTCTGAGGCCTCGACCGTCTCACTGACCGGTGCCGTCTGCTTTAAAGCAAACACACCCACCGCCGTTTAATGGACAACAACATCTGGATATGCATGACTGTTTCTAATAGACATCTACTGGAGATCTCCTTGCTCACATTTGGACATATTGTGCATCACATTAATAACAGAGAAAAAAAAAATCATTACCATGGGTCCATCATGTGCACATGGAGATGAAGTCATCGGAGGAAACATTTCTGAAAAACAGACAATAATTATTCATAATAGCTTATTATTTTTATATTTTAAACAACAAAAACCATTATTGTCATTATTATTTTTAAAATATAATCATTGACATTTAAAAAAATATATATTTAATTTGAATTTTTTCCTCTTTTTTGTACTTATTTTATATTAGTTAGTTGGTAAGGTAACATTTCTAATTTTTAATTTTTTTTTTAAAGAAATTAACACTTTTATTCAGCAAGGATGCATTAAATTGATCAAAAGTGACATTAAAGACAATTATAATGTTTCCATTTCAAATAAATGCTGTCCTTTTGAACAATTTGATATATTTATAATATTTATATTTAATATTATAATATTAAACATTTATATAGAAATATTCAGCTATATTTCAAATCATAAAAATTATCATTGTCATTATTTTTAAATATATATATTTTTAATATATTATATTTTTTAAATATAAAGTTTCTATTGAGCTTTGTTTTATTTTTATTTTAGTTAATTTTAGGACTTTTTTATATTAGTTGGCAAGGTAACATTTTTAATTTCCATTTTTTTTGTAAGAAATTAATATTTTTATTCAGTGGGGATGCATTAAATTGATCAAAAGTGAAAGTAAAGACATTTATGATGGTACTAAAGATTTCCATTTCAAATAAATGTATATTTTGATCCTTAAAAATAAAATGCGTCACATTTTCTACAAAAATATTGGGCAGCACAATTATTTTAAACAATGATAATAATCAGAAATGTTTCTTAAGCTGTAAATCAGCATATTAGAATGATTTCTGAAGGATCATGTGACACTGAAAAATGTGATAAAGATGCTGAAAATTCAGCTTTGCATCACAGAAATAAATTACATTTTAAAATATATTCACACAGAAAACATCTATTTTAAATAGCAATAATATTTCAAATTTTTACTGTATTTTAATCAAACTAAAGCAGCCTTCTTTGATGCTTTAAAACAGGTCATATCATAAGCACCTGGTCGGGATGGCAGCGGGTGTCCGAGCTCTGAGAAGCGTCCGTGAGGGTCAGACGGTGGTCGTGGACCTGGAACACATCACTATTGATTAGCAGCTGTTATCAATCATTTCATACTGAGATTAGAGGCTGGAGTTCAGGAGCGAACACGTCAGGAATGCTTTCAGTGACAATGACAGAAGGGAATGCTTTGAGGAGAGAAACTGAGGGAGAAAAAAAATTAACAGGTGGAGTGATTCAAAAACAGGAAAGCTGGGAAATGAAAGGAGGAGGATAAAGTTGATGTAAAGGGGAGGAAGACGACGCAGCGGCGACTCACCAAACGGTTCACCCCGTCGCCCTACGGGTGCTGAGGGGGGGCGTCCAGGACCCTCTATCATTAGAGGAGGAGAGGGAGCCCCCCCACTCACAGGAGATGGCCCGTACGAATCACCTGTTCAGACCAAACCACCACAATCAGAAACAAGATGGGCTAATGACACAACCGGACACATGAGAGGAAACAACACTGTGCTGAACTCCACCCCTCGGTTACTGTTGCTGGGTCTGTCAAGCTTCCAATTAATTTTAATTAAACAGCATGTCTGCAATAATATTATAGCCCTATGAAATGTTTTATTTCTTTCCTAGAAATGCTGTGTTGTCGGTTTAATTTTCTTGATTTATGATTTAATGCAATATGAAAAACAGTGCAACATTTGGACTCGATTCTCGAAGCATTTCGTCTTGATTCTCGAAGCATTTGGACTCGATTCTCGAAGCATTTCGTCTTGAATCTCGAAGCATTTCGTCTTGAATCTCGAAGCATTTCGTCTCGATTCTCGAAGCATTTCGTCTCGATTCTCGAAGCATTTCGTCTCGATTCTCTAAGCATTTAGACTTGATTCTCAAAGCATTTCGTCTCGATTCTCGAAGCATTTCGTCTCGATTCTCAAAGCATTTGGACTCGATTCTCGAAGCATTTCGTCTTGAATCTCGAAGCATTTCGTCTTGAATCTCGAAGCATTTCGTCTCGATTCTCGAAGCATTTAGACTTGATTCTCGAAGCATTTCGTCTTGAATCTCGAAGCATTTCGTCTCGATTCTCGAAGCATTTAGACTTGATTCTCGAAGCATTTCGTCTTGATTCTCGAAGCATTTGGACTCGATTCTCGAAGCATTTGGACTCGATTCTCGAAGCATTTGGACTCGATTCTCGAAGCATTTCGTCTTGATTCTCGAAGCATTTGGACTCGATTCTCGAAGCATTTCGTCTTGATTCTCGAAGCATTTGGACTCGATTCTCGAAGCATTTAGTCTCGATTCTCGAAGCATTTCGTCTCGATTCTCGAAGCATTTGGACTCGATTCTCGAAGCATTTAGTCTCGATTCTCGAAGCATTTCGTCTCGATTCTCGAAGCATTTGGACTCGATTCTCGAAGCATTTCGTCTTGAATATCGAAGCATTTCGTCTTGAATCTCGAAGCATTTCGTCTCGATTCTCGAAGCATTTAGACTTTATTCTCGAAGCATTTCGTCTTGAATCTCGAAGCATTTCGTCTCGATTCTCGAAGCATTTAGACTTGATTCTCGAAGCATTTCGTCTTGATTCTCGAAGCATTTGGACTCGATTCTCGAAGCATTTCGTCTTGATTCTCGAAGCATTTGGACTCGATTCTCGAAGCATTTGGACTCGATTCTCGAAGCATTTGGACTCGATTCTCGAAGCATTTCGTCTTGAATCTCGAAGCATTTCGTCTTGATTCTCGTAGCATTTGGACTCGATTCTCGAAGCATTTCGTCTTGATTCTCGAAGCATTTGGACTCGATTCTTGAAGCATTTCGTCTTGAATCTCGAAGCATTTCGTCTCGATTCTCGAAGCATTTCGTCTCGATTCTCGAAGCATTTGGACTCGATTCTCGAAGCATTTAGTCTCGATTCTCGAAGCATTTCGTCTCGATTCTCGAAGCATTTGGACTCGATTCTCGAAGCATTTCGTCTTGAATATCGAAGCATTTCGTCTTGAATCTCGAAGCATTTCGTCTCGATTCTCGAAGCATTTAGACTTTATTCTCGAAGCATTTCGTCTTGAATCTCGAAGCATTTCGTCTCGATTCTCGAAGCATTTAGACTTGATTCTCGAAGCATTTCGTCTTGATTCTCGAAGCATTTGGACTCGATTCTCGAAGCATTTCGTCTTGATTCTCGAAGCATTTGGACTCGATTCTCGAAGCATTTGGACTCGATTCTCGAAGCATTTGGACTCGATTCTCGAAGCATTTCGTCTTGAATCTCGAAGCATTTCGTCTTGATTCTCGTAGCATTTGGACTCGATTCTCGAAGCATTTCGTCTTGATTCTCGAAGCATTTGGACTCGATTCTTGAAGCATTTCGTCTTGATTCTCGAAGCATTTCGTCTTGAATCTCGAAGCATTTCGTCTCGATTCTCGAAGCATTTCGTCTTGATTCTCGAAGCATTTGGACTCGATTCTTGAAGCATTTAGACTTGATTCTCAAAGCATTTCGTCTCGATTCTCGAAGCATTTCGTCTCGATTCTCAAAGCATTTGGACTCGATTCTCGAAGCATTTCGTCTTGAATCTCGAAGCATTTCGTCTTGAATCTCGAAGCATTTCGTCTCGATTCTCGAAGCATTTAGACTTGATTCTCGAAGCATTTCGTCTTGAATCTCGAAGCATTTCGTCTCGATTCTCGAAGCATTTAGACTTGATTCTCGAAGCATTTCGTCTTGATTCTCGAAGCATTTGGACTCGATTCTCGAAGCATTTGGACTCGATTCTCGAAGCATTTGGACTCGATTCTCGAAGCATTTCGTCTTGATTCTCGAAGCATTTGGACTCGATTCTCGAAGCATTTCGTCTTGATTCTCGAAGCATTTGGACTCGATTCTCGAAGCATTTAGTCTCGATTCTCGAAGCATTTCGTCTCGATTCTCGAAGCATTTGGACTCGATTCTCGAAGCATTTAGTCTCGATTCTCGAAGCATTTCGTCTCGATTCTCGAAGCATTTGGACTCGATTCTCGAAGCATTTCGTCTTGAATATCGAAGCATTTCGTCTTGAATCTCGAAGCATTTCGTCTCGATTCTCGAAGCATTTAGACTTTATTCTCGAAGCATTTCGTCTTGAATCTCGAAGCATTTCGTCTCGATTCTCGAAGCATTTAGACTTGATTCTCGAAGCATTTCGTCTTGATTCTCGAAGCATTTGGACTCGATTCTCGAAGCATTTCGTCTTGATTCTCGAAGCATTTGGACTCGATTCTCGAAGCATTTGGACTCGATTCTCGAAGCATTTGGACTCGATTCTCGAAGCATTTCGTCTTGATTCTCGAAGCATTTGGACTCGATTCTCGAAGCATTTCGTCTTGATTCTCGAAGCATTTCGTCTTGATTCTCGTAGCATTTGGACTCGATTCTCGAAGCATTTCGTCTTGATTCTCGAAGCATTTGGACTCGATTCTCGAAGCATTTCGTCTTGATTCTCGAAGCATTTCGTCTTGATTCTCGAAGCATTTCGTCTTGATTCTCGAAGCATTTGGACTCTATTCTCGAAGCATTTCGTCTTGATTCTCGAAGCATTTGGACTCGATTCTTGAAGCATTTCGTCTTGATTCTCGAAGCATTTCGTCTTGATTCTCGAAGCATTTCGTCTTGATTCTCGAAGCATTTCGTCTTGATTCTCGAAGCATTTGGACTCTATTCTCGAAGCATTTCGTCTTGATTCTCGAAGCATTTGGACTCGATTCTTGAAGCATTTAGTCTTGATTCTCGAAGCATTTCGTCTTGATTCTCGAAGCATTTGGACTCGATTCTCGAAGCATTTCTATGTTTTTTACCTCTGTATATTATTTCATTTATTTATATTTCAGTTATTTTACTTTTTAAAACTTTCACATAGTATTTATATTTAATTTTTTTTTCTATTTACTCAAATTATTTGTAATAGTTTAGTTAAAATTAACAACACTGCATTATGCAGCAGCTGTTCTGTTTTGTGTTTTAAAGAGCCAGTGAAAGTGAATTTGAGGATGGAAACTGCTCACCTCTTCTCTGTGGCGGCATGTGCCGATCTGGAGGTCCAGAGTTGACTTTGAACAGACTTTGCTCCAGGTCTGATATTTTATCTCTGTACTCCACAAGCCTTTAGAAATATACAAACATCAGAGATCAGAAACATCAATGACAACTACAGCAATATTACTGCAGTGTAATTTGATGAATACTCACTTCTGACGAAGAGTGACTGACTCTCTTCTTTCCTCCACCAGAGTTCGTTCTGAAGCACGGGCTTTTAACTATTAAAAAGAAACAAGTAGGTATGATTAATACACTGGTAAATATATCAGTATTAGTATTAATATTATTAGCTAAGTTTAAGTTTGTCACTTTATCTGCTTTTTGTCATTGTCATTTAATTGTAATGATTTTTCTATTTAGCTTTATTTTTATTTCAGTTACTAGGCAACATTTCTCATTTTTGTTTACTTTACTTATTTTAGTATTCAAAAAGCTTGTCCAATTAATTAAAAACATGAAACTTAATATTTAAAAACTATTAAAACTAACAAAAATTACCTTTTCAGGGGCCCATGAAATCAGTTGTATTTTCTCAAAATTCCATGCTTTTTTTTTATTCTGTTTATTTATGCAGATTAATTTTTTCTACATTCCATTTTTATGGTATAATTATTATTAATCATTTTAACAATAATAAAGCATGTCTACAATAATGTTATGGCCCTATGAAATGTTTTATTTTTTCCCCAGAAATGCTGTGTTGTCTGTTTAATCTTCTGATTTAATACAATTTGAAAAAAAATAATAATAATTTTAATCTGCCATAAAAAAATGTAAGCAATCAGTATCAGCCAGTGAATTCCTAACACAAAAGACAAAAGGTTTTCTAGTTTTCATTAGAAAGACATATCACGGTAATTACTCACCCAGTTCTCATGGGCTTTCTTCTCCTGGACTGCCACCTGTTTTTAGGGAGGTAAGATTGAGACCGTGATGTGCTGGATTGACAATACAGCGAATCTGTAGAGAATATGCGCTTAGAGTTTCTCACCTCAGACTTCAAAGAGCGTTCGTTCTGCTGCATCTCTTCCTCGATATCCTTGATCTTCTGTTTGAGGGCTCTGACCTCCTCCTCTGAGCGAATAGCTTTACTGTCCACCTCTGACAGCTTTGTCTCCTTCTCACGCCTCTCCAGCTCCTCTTGAGTCAGTTTCCTACACACAACAGGAGAGTTTATATTAGCAATGCAACATCATGCAATACAGGCCTCATTTGAGCTTTCAAACTCAATTTACAGTACTGTTTTTTTTTTTAGATTTTTGATGTAATTTAAATAAGTTTCTCATCAAGGTTGAGTCAAAAATGCAGAAAAAAAGATTATATTGTAAAATATTATTACTCCAGTATTCAGCGTCACATGATCCTTTAGAAATCATTCTAATATGCTGATTTATTATCAGTGCTGAAACCTTTTCTCAAGATTCTTTGATGAATAAAAAGTTAAAAAGAACAGCATTTATTTAAAATACAAAGCTTTTCTAACAATATACACTACTGTTCATAAGTTTGGGGAAAGTACATTTTTTTCTCTCTTTTTTTTTTTGAAAGAAATTAATACTTTTAATTCAGCAAGGATGTGTTAAAGTCACATTTTAGTCATCTGAATTGTTTTAGTTTTAGTCGACTAAATACGATACGATTATAATCAACGAAATTTACAGTTACAGCTATATATGCTAATTATGCATTCTTTGTTTACCACATTCTTCATTCTTTCAAGCAGACATATTTATTTATATAAATACATTGAGATTTATCTTCATTAGGGCTACTAAAGTGATTAAGTCAAGAGCAGTGAGTGATTTTCTGTCTTTTGTTGTTTGATTATAATGAAGCCACAGACAATAGCAACTAAATTAGGCTGCTGTCCCTTTAAAACCGAAGGCACAGATGCAATGTATTGATACATATCCGAAAGTCTCCCAAATGCTGACGTTCACCTAAGACGTAACCGAGTGCGTTTACGTGAATACTGGTCAAAACCGACGATCCAACATCATTTTGTGTGTATTTCTCCATTCATGAGACACAGAAACGAAACAAAAACAGCCATCTTAACCCTTGCTCGTGTCGTATTGCTGAACTGTCAGGAGCATTATTGCTCAGATGTCTTGAAATTTCCAAGTTAGCAGCTTGTATATTAAAAGATATTAATTTATAACGTTACTACCGTTTAAAAGATGCAATGGCACCACGGGTATTTTTAAGCTTTAGCAACCCTACTCCTAACCACGCAGCGGATTCGTTCTGGATGAATCTCTTCTCAAATCATCCCTCCCAAACATTTTAGTTCCGTTTTTATTTGTTGGCGAAAATGTCAATAGATTTTAAAAATGTCGTTGACGAAAATTATTCCTCAACTTAAATTAGTGCCGGTATATTGTGCAACACTAGTATAGAAAACTGATCACAATAACTGGCTTTTATACAATTAATTTGTACGTCTTCTGTGGTTTAGATGTGATGTGAATAAAGTGTGTGCTCTCACTGCTGCAGTGCGTTCTCTTTTTGCTGGTAGAGTTCAGTGGTGATTTCCAGCCTCTGCTGCAGGTTCTTGAACTGGTTCTCCAGGTGACTCTTTTCATTCTTTAGATTCATCTGGTCATGCATGACCTTCTGATATTGCTCTGGATTACAAAAAACACAGTATGTGATTAGATGAAGATGTGGAAAGCCATCAGAAGGTGTTCAAATAAACAATCACAGATTTCATACCCTCCAGCTCCTGTCTGGATTTTTGTTCGGTGAGGAGAGTTTCCATGTAACGGTTCCTCTCGTCCTCAACAACGTTGAGAGTCGCTTTAATCTGAAATAGAAATGCTATTGTAAATAAGTAGTGTTGAATTATGCTCAAAATGAAATCTGGCTGAAGCAGACGTTATGTACCCTGGAGACGTCCATCATCTGTTTGATTCGTAGTCTCGTGGTGTCCATCTTCTTCTCTGAAAGAAAATAGACACTTGTTATTTAGAACAGGAGAATGTTTCATTCAACATCTTTAAGTCTCAAGTAGCTTATTTCTTGTGAGACACCAATGTTCAATAAATAAATTAAATGACATCTTAAAACATCTATAAATATTAGTGTTGTGATTTTACAATTCTACCGTAAAAATAACATAATTTTTGCATTAATTTTCTTCATTTTACTCTAATATTACAATAGTAATGTCATTTCGTGTAATATTTTTAATTCAAATGGTTTAATTTATTATTAATAATATCTTATTTTAATATCGGTAATAATATAAATTATAGTTATATTTTAATATCTAAAAGTGTTTTGAAATACTACCCTATTTTGTTTCATATTTTTATTCAGAATGATGCTTAATATATTTAAAACAACAATAATAATAATAATAATAATAATAATAATAATAATAAATGTATTTTAATATTATAATTATTAAAAATATATTTTAAAATATCCAAAAAGCTTTTACAATTTATTAAAATATTTAATATTAAACAGAATTAATAAATTAAAATATTACTACTGCTTAATTTTGTTTCATATTTTATATAGAATAATGCTTAATATATTCAACATATTTTTTATTATTAATAATATTATTAATAATGTAATTATTAAAGCTATCTTAAAATATTTAAAAAGTTTTTAAATCTTAAAATATTCGACATTAAATATATTCAATAAATTAAAATATTACTACTACATTATTTTGTTTTATATTTTTATTTAGAACTGTTTAAAATAAAAATAATAATAATAATAATAATATCTTATTTAAAAATCATTAATAACATTATCACTTATATTAAAATATCAAAAAAAAACCTTACTAAAATATTCAATTAAAAAATTTAACTACTACTACTACTCTAATGTGTTTAATATTTTTGTTTAGAATTATGCTTAATTTAAAAAGATATCTTTTATTATTGTTACTAATCTAATTATTAAACTTGTATTAAAATCTAAAATATTATATTTTAAATATTCAATTAACAAATTTAAATATTACTAATACTACCCTATTTTTATTTAATTTTTTATTTATAATAATAATAATAATAATAATATTAATATCTTATTTTAATATTTTAAATATTAGTTATATATATTACAAGATCTAAAAGTTTTTATATCTTATCAAAAAGATTCAATATTAAATATAATCAATTAACTAAAATATTACTACTACCCTACTTTAATATTTTTATTTAGAATTATGCTTAATATATTTAAAACAACAATATAACAGTGCTTTTAACTTTAGTTGGAACACTTCTCCTGAGTATAACTGCAAACAAAAATAAACATGCATGCATCAGATGCATTAAATCTAGCTTATTAGGAGAGGTTTGCATAATTGGATTATTGGATTTGAAATTCAACTGATGCAAACAAACAAAAAAAAAAACAGAACAATCTGATAGTTGAAGTTCTTAAATGGAAATCTGTGATTGGCACTTCAAACATAATCAGAATCTTGATTATTTCTTGAGCACTTTTCTCAGTAGATAACTCTCATTTCATCTGTGAATCACAGCACTCACATGAGAAATAAAGCTATTTTATGAGTCACTCTGCTGAATGCAAATGAAAACAACTCCCCTGACAAAAGACAAAAAAAGGACAGAGAAAACAGATCTAAACAAAAACTGGAGTTATAAATAGAAACTTACCAGCATCTTCTCCATTAGACATTTTAGCATCGTCTTTCTGCAGGTCTGCAAGATCACAGGCTCCCAGACGGTTGAGCTCCGCAATACAGCTGGACAAAACCTACAGACCAGACATATATGATGTGATATTTTAGAGAAAACACTATGAGCAGCTGGTTTCTAATTTGCAACAACTCACATCAATCTCATTCTCCTTGTGCACCAGAGAGTCTTCCAGCTCTTTCTGGGATTTGTGATAAACTCGGATCTCCTCGCTCAGTTTCTTGTGCTTCTCCTGCCAGTCTTTAGCGTCACGGAGGAGCTGTCGGAAAATAAATATCATTAGATTGAGCTGACACTGATGATGAATGAATGAGATTTACAGCTCCAAAAGCAGGACTTACAGATTTCTTCTGCTCTTTTAAACCACCGTTTTCCTTCTCAAAGGACAGAACCTGAGCCTTAAGAGCATCTTCTCTGAGTTTGGCTTCATCCATGAGGACATGAACCTGTTGTCAGATTAAAACAAACCCCAAGAGACACAGAATGGTTCATATCTTTATCTTTAGGATGTGAGGGAACTCATTCAAATGTTCAGATGCATTTTCAAATGACTAAAATTAGAAATTTTAATAAAAATTTGATTCTGAAAATAAATGTTAAGTAAAATAGAATAAAAAAAAATAAAAACAACTTTTATTCCAGCTAGTTGCACATTTATTTTATTTTAATTGTTTAACTTATTGTACTAAAATAACTAAATCTGAAATTAAATATTATATAATTTAAATACAAGCCATATATGTACGAAAAACGAAACGTTAATGTTAAAATAAATAAATAATTTTAATATTGTTAATAATCAAATTTATTTAAGTTATTAATTATATTAAAATATCTAAAATATTCAATATTAAAATATTCAGTTAACAATAAATATTTAATAATATTTTTTCATATATTACAATATAATATTACTACTACCCTATTGTTTAATATTTTTTATTTAGAGTTATGCTTAAAATATTTAAAATAATAATAAGTTATTTTTATATTGTTAATGAAATTGTTTCTTATAAATGTTAACTGAAATAAAATATTAAAAAAAAACTTATTTTATTTCAGCTAGTTGCAAAATTACTTTCTTCTTTTAACCTACTGTACTAAAATAATTAAATCTGAAATGAAATGAATACATTTATATACAAGTAAATTATACATATATGAAAAACTAAATGTTAAATGTTAAAATAAATTAAATGCCCACAAAACAATAGATAAAATTATAAATAATAAATAAAATAAATAAAAATTTAAATTACAAAACCATAACAAAATTACTAAAACTTCAACTAAAATGAAAATGTAAAATACATAAAAGCAATTTATATTATAGTCATAAGTACGCAAGTCATTTTTATCATTGAATATTAATCAACTAAGTTTACTTAAATTATGATTTGTGATAATTTATTAAATTATTACATCAATGGATATGTAGGGTTCTTTCAGTAAAATCATATAATTATATATGGCTTATATAAATTTATTTATTTTTTTTTCATTTCAGATGTAGTTTTTTTTAGTCCAGTAAGTTAAACAATTGCAACAAACCACATTTATCAATTTTTTTGCATTTGTTTATTTTATTTGAATGATAGTTCCTGTCACGTCATTCATTTGTTTTGCATAAGCGTGACAGAAATAATACATGTAAATATATAATGGCTGACAAACTAAGCCCAAAAAACCACTAGTGATCGCCTCGTCTAGCACAAATTACCTTTGCACGCTCCTCGTCATAGCTCTTCAGTGTTTTCTGGTATTTCTCAATTCTCTGGTGCATTTTGCCAATCTTTAGTTGAGAGGAAAACAAAAAAGTTATGAAAAATCTGAGAGACAAAAATCACAATGGCAAAAAAAATTAAAATAAAAGCAATCAAAGCTTACCTTCTCATTAAGGTTTGAGTTTTCCTCCTGTGTGTCCACTATTTTCTGGTTGAGCTGTGAAATGCTCCCTGACATCTGCTCCCACTGACTCTGGAGCTTCTGGTGACGATTCTAGTCAGCAAAAACAACAAACCACATTATACAAATGCGCAATGTGATGAAAGCAAGATTGTGATGGATGAGTCCTGCTGCTGTGATTTACCTTCAGCCCTTTCATTTCTTGTTGGCTGGAGCTCAGTGATTTCTCAGAGTTTTTAAGCCGCTCTTCACGCTCTTTTATCTGCAAGTAGACAAATGATTAGGTTCGTCAGCCTTTACTAAAAACAGCAAGTCAAGTCAGTAAGTCCACAGACGAGCGAATTAAGTTTACCATGTCGTTTAGTTCCGTGATCTTGTTAGCAGCATCAGATTTCTCATTGAGAAGCTGCTGGATCTTGTCTCTGAGCTGCTTTTCGGTTACTGCGAAAGAAAAAAATGATGCAAAATATATTTTTAATGAGTAAAGAAAATATTTTAAGACACCTTAAGAACACTTAAAATTACTACAAAAAAATTTTTTACAGAAAAAATCCCTACATACACTACCAGTCAAAAGATTTTGAACAGTCTCTTTTGCTCATCAAGCCTGCATTTATTTGATCCAAAGTACAGCAAAAACAGTGACATTTTGAAATATTTTTTATCATTTAAAATAGCTGTTTTCTATTTGAATATATTTTAAAATGTAATTTATTCCTGTGATTTTAAAGCTGAATTTTCAGCATCATTGATCCTTCAGAAATCTTTCTAATATGCTGATTTGCTGATCAAGAAACATTTATCATTAATATAAATATTTAAAACAGTTGAGTACATTTTTTCAGGATTTTTTGATGAATAGAAAGATCCAAAGATCAGCATTTATCTGAAATAAAACGTTTTTGTAATGTTATACACTATACCATTCAAAAGCTTTGAGTCAGTATAATTTTATTTGGGAAAAAATTATAAATTAATACTTTTATTGAGCAAGGATGCTTTAAATCGATCAAAAGTGATGATAAAAGACATTTATAATGTTACAAAAGATTTCTATTTTAAATGCTGTTCTTTTGAACTTTCTATTCATCAAAGAAACCCGAAAATATTATACACTGCAGAATATTAGAATGATTTCTGAAGGATCATGTGACTGGAGTAATGATGCAAAAATTCAGCTTTAAAATCAGGAATTATATTTAAAAATATATTCAAATAGAAAACAGTTTTAATATTTTAAATACTAAAAATATTTCAAAAGTTTTTGCAAAATATTGGGGGAAAAAAAAACATTATTCTGGTAAAAATCTGGTATTGTGTTTAAGGTAAGAATAATTGAATACGTAATTATGAGTTACTCAATGTCGTTATTTATATTAACTAATATTACAACCATTAATATTACAATATTATAATATTACAATATTTTAAGAGTTAATACATCTTTTGGAAAAAATATTTTAAAAACTACAAGAAAAAGTATTTTTTTTAACTTAATATTTGAATTATTTGGAAAGGAAGCTATAAATTACATTGAAAAATGTATCAAACAAAATAAAATAGTTATTTTGTATTTACTTTTTGTAGTGCAATTTCAACTACAATACAAAACACATAACTTTTATCTGATAAAATTAGCTTATATTTGTGACCCTGGAGTCTTAAGTAGCAATAGCCAAAAATACACTGTATGGGTCAAAATACTGATTTTTCTGATATTAAGTAAAGATCATGTTCCATGAAGATATTTTGTAAATTTCCTACTGTAAATATATCAAAACGAAATTCTTGATAAGTAATATGCATTGCTAAAAACTTCATTTGGACAATTCTAAAGGCGATTTTCTCAATATTTTGATAGTTTTGCACCATCAGATTCCAGATTTTCAAAAAGTTGTATCTTGGCCAAATATTGTCCTATCCTAACAAACCATACATCAATGCAAACAATTATTTCAGATGGTGTATAAATCTCAATTTCAAAAAACTGACCCTTATGGCTGGTTTTGTGGTCCAGGGTCACATATTTAAGCATGTTTATGCCATCATATCACCCAACGCTAAGAGATCTTTATGAGATAAAATGTATATTTAGCTGATATCTCAATCATGAAGAGGCTGAGAAGTGACTTACATTGATAGGTTCTGCCTTTGATCTAGAGGAGAAAAGAAGAGTTGAATGATTAGATTAGATTGATTCAATCTCAAGAGAATGAAAACATTTATCACAAGCTGATTCTTACAGCGAGAACCGTCCTCCAACAGAACATCAGTACTGTGAGGGCACCGACAACCGCTGTGACGACCACCGGCTCCCAGGGGACGCCGTGGAAAGTGGGGCCCGGTCGCCATTCCTCCGGAAGAGCAGTGATTATCTAATCGACACAAAAAACCACAAGAAATATAATCAGTTTTATGATAATTACTAGTACAGTAAATAGTCAGAGGATATTACAGTGGATAAAAAAAAATTAAAATAAAAAAGTACTTCCAACTCTTCATCTCACAATCTGACATTTATTCTAGCAATTTGAAATGGAAAAAAAAAAAATCTGAATTTAGATGCAAGATATAAACTCAGAATTCTTACTTTTTTCCTCAGAATTCTCAGTTTAAGTTTCAAAATTCTTGGAATTCTGAGTTATATCTCACTATTTTGACTTTTTTCTGGAATTCTGATTATTTAAAATCTGAATTACAAGATATAAACAGAATTTATGCAAATTCCAAGACAATATTTCAAAATTTTGACTTCTCGTTTACAAACCTGTTTTTTTTTTTTTTTTTGGTTTCCAACACAGAAGAAAATAATTTTTTAAAAAGTAATTGCTACTTTATATCTTTATAATCTATATACAAAAAAAAAAAAAAAAAAAAACACAATTACTTTTAATTCTTCATCCTGTGGTGGAAACAAGCTTCAATAGAGTTTCACTGCCTGACAGATGAAACTTTCAGTTTAGTTAGCAGACCCGGTTGTCAAACCTGTTTTCAGATCAATCAATTTAAGAATAAAATGTAAAAAGTCAAAAGTTTTTGAACAGTAAGATTTTTAATGTTTATTAAATATGTCTCCTCTGTTCACCAAGCCTGCATTTATTTGACCCAAAGTACAACAAAAAAATGAAATATAATAGTTAAATATTTTTACTATTTAAAATAACTTATCTATTTGAATATATTTTAAAATGCAATTTATTCCTGTGATTCTAAAGCTGAATTTCTAGCATCATTACTCCAGTCACATAATCCTTTAGAAATCATTCTAATATCCTGATTTGCTGCTCAAAATCAATATTATGTTGAAAACAGCTGACTAGATTTTTATTTAGGTTTCTTTGATGAACAGAAAGTTCAGAAGAACAGCGTTTATCTGAAATAGAAATCTTTTGTAAAATTATAAAACGTCTTTACCAACACTTTCATCAATTTAAAGCATACTTGCTAAATAAAAAGTTTTAATTTCTGTAACTCTTTCTGAAAAGAAAAAAAAAAAAGAAAATATACTGACTCCAAGCTTTTGAATGGTTACAAAAGCATTTTATTTCACATAAATGCTGATCTTAGATTAATTTGGGGGGGGGGGGGGGGGGGTTGGAGTACTCAACTGTTTTAAATATTGACAATAATAATAATAATTTTTAAAAAAATGTTTCTAAAGGCTCGTGTGACACTGAAGACTGGCGTAATGATGCTGAAAATTCAACTTGGCATCACAAAATAAATTACATTTTAAAATATTTAAATAGAAAGCAGTTATTTTAAATAGTAAAAAAAATTCAAAATTTAGTTTTTGTTGTACTTTGGCTCAAATAAATACAGGCTTGATTAAACATTAAACATCTTACTTTTCAAAAACCTTTCACTGGTAGTGTATATCTTACAATTCTGACTTTACATCTTACAAATCTGACTTTAAAAGTCACAATTTCTCTCATGGAAACAAGTTGCCATAGGTTTCACAGCCTTCACAGGTGAAACCTTCAGTTAGTTATCAGGCCCGGACGACAAACCTGTGACGGTTTAAGATCAATTTCTGCACTTTTTTAGAGCGAAAATGTCTATTTAGGCACTGACCCTTATCCTCAGCCACATGTAACAGAAATACAACACCAGGGGTTTAATGGACTTTCACCTCTGGTGAAACCCAGTCACCTAATGCCTAGAATAAGCACTTACAACTCAGTTTAAATGAGCCAATTTGGTTGCCTTGGGATTTTATATGATGCTTAATGGACTTAACTCACCGGAATTGTAGAATTACTCTGAGAGCTGGGTCAAAATACAGCACTATGCCATTATAACACAACTACTGTATGGATTTTATACTGATCTACAGCCTGAATGACACATTTAAGTCGTTATAAATCATACAGTTCAGTCCTGAAGAGAGTGTTAACACTTACTTCCTGAAGTCTGGACAGGATGAAGACGAAAAAGGCTGCGTTTTCTATCTCAGCTGGTGGAGAGGTAAGACTTTCCTGTGAATCCATTCTCGTTTTAAGCGTTTAAACTTATTTACCAGAGTAACCGAGCGCTCACAGACGGAGGTTGAGTCCGATAAACACAGTATAAATGGCGGACCGCAGGTTCATCTCGGGAAGCCGGTGTTTTCTAATATAAATCCGCTCTGACACGCTTTACTTTTGAAGCGAATAGATATTTAAAGGGTATATAGAAGCGTAGTAAATATATACAATTAGTATGTTTTGAAATCGCGGCTGGAGGAAGATCAGTGTTGATCTCTTTCAACACGTCAACATTTCAAAACGCTGAGACAAGAGTCTCTCACGAAGAGAAGTGTTTCTACTCTGTGAGCGCGCGGTCATGTGATGCTGACGGCGGCTTCTGATTGGTTATGGGGGGGCGGTGAGAGCAGGAGAGCCCATGTAGCTGTGATGCTAGCGGGTTTGAAAAATTAGCAGATTGATTAAACGACTATTTAGTGGATATGTTGTATATAGGGGAGTGATATTTAATTTAAATGATTTGAAATTTAATATAGTTAGGGTTTCATACACATATTTGTCTCGATTATAGTTTAATTACGGGGTTTAGCACGAAGCCCTATAGGATTTCATTCACGGATGCCTATTAGCTGTCACATGACCTGAAGCAGACGTGACCCGTCATGACAAAATCTTATAAAACACTGAATAAATATATAGAGGATAAACAGGTCTACCTTAGAAACATACATTTTATATTAATCTACACAATTGAGGTCAAAAGTTCACATACACCTTGCACAATGTTCAAAATGTTAATTATTTTAGCAAAATAACAGGGATCATACAAAATGCATGGCATTTTTTTTTTACTACTGACTTGAATGAGATATTGCACATAAAAGATGTTTTCATATATAGTTCACAAAAGAAAATAATAGTTGAATTTATACAAATGACCCAGTTCAAAAGTTTACATACGCTTGATTCTTAATACTGTGTTGTTACCTGAATAATCCACAGCTGTTTTTTTGTTTTTGTTTTTTTGTTTAGTGATAGTTGTTCATGAGTCCCTTGTTTGTTCTGAACAGTTAAACTGCCTGCTGTTCTTCAGAAAAATCCTTTAGGTCCCACAGATTCTTTGGTTTTTCAGCATTTTTGTGTTTTTGAACGCTTTTCAACAATGACTGTATGATTTTGATCCATCTTTTCACACCGAGGACAACTGATTACAGAACTATTACAGAAGGTTCAAATGCTCCCTGATGCTCCAGAAGGAAAAAAGCATGCATTAAGAATCAGGTGTGTTAACTTTTAAATTTGAAGATCAGGGTAAATTTAACTTATTTTGTCTATTGGAAAACATGTAAGTATCTTCTGTAACTTTTGAAGGGCAGTACTTAATTAAAAAAATGTGTACATTTTTCCTATTTTACCTAAATATCATATCTTTATTCTGTTCAAAAGTTTTCACCCCCCGGCTCTTAATGCATTGTGTTTCCTTCTGGAGCATCAGTGAGTGTTTGAACCTTCTGTAATAGCTGTATAGGAGTCTCTCAGTTGTCCTCAGTGAGAAAAGATGGATCTCAGAATCATACAGTCATTGTTGGAAAGGGTTCAAATACACAAAGATGCTGAAAAACCAAATAATTTGTGGGACATGAAGGATTTTTCTGAAGGACAACAGGCAGTTTAACTAAAACACAAACGAGGGACTCGTGAACTAAAAACTAAAAAAAAACACAGCTGTGGATTATTCAGGTAACAGCACAGTATTAAGAATCAAGTGTATGTAAACTTTTAAACGGGGTCATTTTTATACATTCAACTATTATTTTCTCTTGTGGACTAAATGTAAACATTTTTTTTGTGAAATATCTCATTCAGGTCAGTACTAAATAAAAAAATAGCATGCATTTTGTATGATCCCTCTTATTTTGCTAAAATAATTAACATTTTGCAGATTCTGCAAGGTGTATGCAAACTTTTGACCTCAACTGTATATGATATATATCTGAATGTTTAATTTAGAGGCAGCTTAAAATCAAGGAACAGCAGTTTGACCAGCAACAAAACCACAAATGACTCCAGAAATCATTACAGAAACATTTCTCAAATTGCTAGTTTGCTTCTTTGCAACCCAGAACGACGTAACCACCAACAGAAAGCAAACCTGTTATTAACATCACACCAATAACTCCAATTTGACTTACATAAACACATTACCACATTATGGTTGAAGATACCAAACATGCTTGTTCATTGGATGTTTCTTTAAAGTCTGTTAAAATGTTTCTGTTTTCTGAGTTTGGCGATCTGGAATTGAAAAAAGCTATTTTTTATCAGTTCTAACTCACTTTTTAACCGCACTGACTGTAGATTTACACTAATGTCTGCTATAGAACCTCTTGCAGCATGCTGAGAATTGAAAATTGTTTCAGAATCAACAATGCACAAACTGCACAAACATTGTGTGGCTAGAAACCTGGCACTGATTTGCTTGTTTTGTGCCTTAACGCCTTAAAATATCATCCTACTCACAATATCTCCGTAAAATCCAAGATATTCTTTGACGAGAAGCACTAAGCCCCTAAGTTCATCTGAAGTTGATGAGCCTGAGGAATCACTGCTTGCTTCAGTGTCATGGAAATCAGAGACACTCGGAGGCTCCAGTGAACCTGATGATAGAAAACAACCGTTTTAGCCCTATATATGCTACATTAATAATAAATTTTAAAGGAAAAAAAAAAAACATTAACACACCCGAAGACGGATCCACTTCAAAGTGAAAGCCGATGTCCACTGGGTTCTCCAAAATAGCATGAGGTCCCTTTTGAATCTCCTCAGTGTCTTCGAACCCTATCTGGGCATCTTTATTTCTGTTGAAATGTCCTCCGTCCTCCTCAAGTCCCACATCTTTAGTGTGAGACAAATCTTCGTTCATATTTAATTCAGGATTCAGAATCACTTCAGATTCATTCTGCTCTTCATGCATTTCAAGACTCTCAGGTGGTTCGGTCATTGCGATGTTAGTGTCCAAATTCTTCACCTCTTCAGAGTCAATGTTTTCATCTGGAAAAAGTGCATAAGGATATTTAACACAATATACAGGCAATATATTAAAAATAAATGTTTGCATATACAGTTAAAGTCAAAGGTTTACATACACCTCGCAGAATCTGCAAAAAAAAATGCATGTTATTGTTTATTTAGTACTGACCTGAATAATGTATTTCACATAAAAGATGTTTACATATAGTTCACAAGAGAAAATAATAGTTGAATTTATAAAAAATGACCCCGTTCAAAAGTTTTCATACACTTGATTCTTAATACTGTGTTGTTACCTGAATGATCCAGTGTTGTTTTTGTTTAGTGATAGTTGTTCATGAGTCCCTTGTTTATCCTGAACAGTTAAACTGCCTGCTGTTCTTCAGAAAATCTTTGGTTTTCCAGCATTTTTGTGTATTTGAACCCTTTTCAACGATGACTGTATGATTTTGAGGTCCATCTTTTCACACTGAGGACAACTGAGAGACTCGTATGCAACTTTTACAGAAGGTTCAAACACTTGGCACAATGAAACGCATGCTTTAGATGGAAACACGATGCAATAAGAGCCAGGGGTGAAAACTTTTGAACAGAATGAAGGTGCATGGCCTACTTTTTTTTTTTTTTGCCTAAATATCATATTTTTAGTACTGCCCTTCAGAAGCTACAGAAGGTATATCCATTTTCCCAGAAGACAAAATAAGTTCAAATTGACCCTGATATTCAATATCCAAAAGTTTTCACCCTCCAGCTCTTAATGCATCGTGTTTCCTTCTGGAGCATCAGTGAGTGTTTGAACCTTCTGTAATAGTTGCATATGAGTCCCTCAGTTGTCCTCAGTGTGAAAAGATGGATCTCAAAATCATACAGTCATTGTCGGAAAGGCTTCAAATACACAAAAATGCTTCACAAAAAAGAATTAGTAGGGCCTGAAGAATTTTTCTGAAGAACAGCAGGCAGTTTAACTGTACAACAACTATCACTAAACCAAAAAACATAGATGTGGATCATTCAGGTAACAACACAGTATTAAGAATTAAGCGTATGTAAACTTTTGAACACGGTCAGTGCTAAATTAAAAATGATCATGCATTTTGTATGATCCCTCTTATTTTGCTAAAACAATTAGCAGATTCTACAAGGTGTATGAAAACTTTTGACTGAGTTAAGTATCATATTTGATATATCAGGCTTTTATGGCTGAATATGGAGGAAAAAAATCATCAAAATTTTATTTAGACTCCCAAAAATGAGAAAAATATGCAATTTGGAGCAGATGCTGATATTTATATGAACAGAAAGCTATGAAATTCTAATGTTTGTAATGTAAATTAATGAGATCTTGACAACAGCAAAGCAAATACTTAATATAAATAAAATTATATAAATATCAATTGTCACACTATATCTCCAATAATTTGTCTTAGTAAGATGATATTCAAATGATCAAAATATATATGTGACCCTGGACCACAAAACCAGTCATAAGGTTAAATTTGACAAAACTGAGATTTATACATCATATGACAGCTCAATAAATAAGCTTTCTATTGAAGTATGGTTTGTTAGGATAGGACAATATTTGGCCGAGATACATCTATTTGAAATCAGAAATCTGAGGATGCAAAAAAATCAGAAAGACTGAGAAAATCACCTTTAAAGTTGTCCAAATTAGGTTCTTAACAATGCATATTACAAATCAAAAATTACATTTTGATATGTTTACAGTAGGAATTTTACAAAAAATCTTCATGGAACATGAACTTTACTTAATTTCTTAATGATTTTTGGCATAAAAGAAAAATAAAAAATTTTGACCCATACTATGTATTTTTGGCTATTGCTACAAATATACCCCAGCGACTTAAGACTGGTTTTGTGGTCCAGGGTCACATATCGCAATGCAATCTAATGATAATCGAGAAAGCCTGATGATCATATTTGAGATTCACTGATTTTTCTAAAAATAAATAATTAAGTCAACTTAAGATTCTTCAGTCCAGTCCACAGTAAGTGTTCATCTTGAAATATCAAAGGTATTTACTTACTTTATAACTAAAATCAGAGACTTCACAGCAGAAAGACATTTGAGGGACAAGCTGAAGGTGGACGTTTTGTACAATACTAAAAGGACTATGAAACTATCTATGAAGCAGATGAGAGAAGGCATGGGGTAAATTGTGTGCAACAGGTTTTTGATCATTTAGAAGCCTTAGAAATTCATTTACCAAATATTTAGAGTTAAAGCAACGCGAACAGCATCTGATTTTAGGCTAAACCTGAAATGACTTTGCAAATGCAAGCATTGCTGTTAGTACTGCTAAAATTACCTGTTTCAGATGCAAGCTGTTCGTCTTCGACCAATGGTGCGCTGTCACTGGCCGCTGAGTATTTCTGTCGCAAAGCGAAAACGATCTCCTGGAAAGCGTCTAAGATGGCAGCCTCAAAGTCATACATTTCCGGCTCCTTCTGCTGCCCGGGTTCCTGAGATTTCCGGTCTCTTTCATTCAGGATGTCCTCGGTTGCGTCGAGAATCGAGTTCTCCGAGGCCTCCATGATCTGGTCCAGCGTTCGCTCCATCTCCTCCGTGTCCGTCTGCTGCTCTCTCGCAGACTTCATCTCCACATCTAGATCAGAAAACATGGCTTCGATCTTGAAAAGGTTCTTCAGGCCAAAGTACTTCTGCATGCGCTCCATATCCTCATCCTTCAGGTAATCTCGTAAGATTGTGAGTCTCAGCACGTTATCGCTGTACTCAGGCTCCTCGGGAGGAAGACGAACCTCGTCGCTTTCTTCTTGTTTCGTGGTGTTTTCGCTTTGTTGGGATTCGTCATCGACTTCAGTTTGTTGGTTTTCTGTAGCTTCTGTGAGCTGAGATTTGGACGACAAAAGAAGAGCGTTTTCGTCCTCTAAAAGCTCTTCTGCATCTTCATTCACGTTCTCTTCATCTTCAGGAATTTGTTGCTCTGACTCCAGTGTGTTTTTCAGTAGATCCACAAGTTCGTTCTTCACTTTTTCAATCTGTTTGTCTGTTTGGTCAAGCGGAGCTGCAGTTTTTGGGCTTTCTGTAACAGGTTCTTCTTTTAACTTCTCATCTTCGTCAATCAATTCACTAGTGTTGATTAGTGGATCGTTTTCAGCGTTTACGTTTGCATTTTCATTTTTGTTCATGCTCGCCTTCCGAGGAAGGTCTTCCACATTTTCCATCTCCTTTGGATCATGTTCTTCAGTGATTTCACTAACATTTAACGCCGGCGGTGCTTTTTCAGACTCAGTGGTTGTTTCCAATTCTGGTTCAGGTGGGATGTCTTTTCTCACATCCGAAGAAGATTCTGGGATTTTGACGTTTACCGTTTCATCTGCAATAGCCAGTTCCTCACTTTGCACATCCTTGACCTCAAAATCAGCAGCTGAAGGTCTTTCTTTGGTGAGTTCCTCAAGAGTTTTGCTCTCTTTTGTTTCACCTTCATGCTTTGCTTTGAAACCATCTTTAAAAGTTGACCTGTTCTCATCCTTGAGTGTTTTCTCTGGTGTTTGTAGTGGTATTTCTGTATCGTCTTGCTTTGCTTCAGCAGGTTCTTCAGGTACCACATCTAAACTTGCTGTTTGTGATTCAAGTGGAAGTTGTAAAGGCTCCCAAGACTTAAAATCAGAGTCACTTTGGTTGTGCAAAAGCTCAGAATCATCATCATCATCATCCTGTTCATCAGAATCTGATGGCTCTGTTTCTGCATCCTCTGAAATGATTTCAGCATCTTCTGTCTCTTCTGTTAGTGCATCTTTAGGCTCAAATGCTAGCTCTGAATCATCCATCTTTGGCTGAAAGCTGTCAGAGTCCTCTTCAGTAGATTTTAGTAATGTTTCTGTTTCAGGAGCTTCTACAGGTTCTGAATCATCTGCCTTTGATTCAAGAATTGATTGTGATTCTGAATCTACTGACTCTGATTTAAGATTCAATGTTGATTCTGAATCAGATGACTTTGATTCTGAATCTGACTCTGATTCAACATGCAATGCTGATTCTGAATCATCAGACTTTGATTCAAAAAACGGTTTTGATTCGGACTCTACCGACTTTGATTCAAGAAGCGATTTTGAATCTGAATCTGACTTTGATTTAACATGCAACGCTGATTCTGAATCATCTGACTTTGATTCAAGAAGCGATTTTGATTCTGAATCCGACTCTGATTCAAGAAGCGATTTTGATTCTGAATCCGACTCTGATTCAAGAAGCGATTTTGATTCTGAATCCGACTCTGATTCAAGAAGCGATTTTGATTCTGAATCCGACTCTGATTCAAGAAGCGATTTTGATTCTGAATCCGACTCTGATTCAAGAAGCGATTTTGATTCTGAATCCGACTCTGATTCAAGAAGCGATTTTGATTCTGAATCCGACTCTGATTCAAGAATCGTTTTTATTTCTGAATCCACTGACTCTGATTTAAGAATCGTTTTTATTTCTGAATCCACTGACTCTGATTTAAGAATCGTTTTTATTTCTGAATCCACTGACTCTGATTCAAGAATTGATTTTGATTCTGAATCCACTGACTCCGATTCAACAATCGGTTTTACTTCTGAATCTAATGACTCTGATTCAAGAGGCTCCGCTGTTTCTGTCGTTGTCATTTGAGATGTGTCTTCATTCTGAGTTGGTTCTTTCGATTCTTCTGTTGAATTCTCATTTTCTAGCAACAATGTGCTGCCTAATAACACATCTATGTCATAGCTTTCAAATTTATCGCGCCCAGTCTCAAAGCAAACAAAATCTGTTTCCTGAAAAGAGAGAGAAAGATTCATATTAACCAAATGCCGCATCAAAAATGACCAAACACAAGTCAGTATTTAGCACATCGACTGACCTCTGTAGGTACCTCCAATTCTTTTTCAGTGTATATATGATTTATATTAAGATAGTCCTTTGGGAAATAACCAAAGTGGTTTCCAACCTATGCAAACAGAGAAAGAGAGAAGAAATGGTCAGTTTTTTTGCACTGAAGTTTTTGCAGTGTTTAACAAAGTAAAATAAATAAATAAAAGCAAAAGAGTAAGAAAATAAAATGCATAAAACAAAATAAGAGGGAAAATGTTAAAAATGCATCTAATAATTGATTTTTAAGATATATTTAATCTCTCTTTCAAAAAAAATTAAAAACAATTATACAAAAAAATTTAGCTAAAATTTTAAATATTCAAATTATTCAATATTTTCTTCTACCCCAGCCGTTTAAATGAATTTGACCTATTCCTTTATTTCAACTATTTAACTATTAAAGATTCATGCATGATCTTTCGCCCAACTAAACAAATATATGTAGACTGTTTGCGACCGTCATACTAATCAAATAACACCACATGACAACCGGGTACATCATCAGTAACACCCAAAATCAAACAATCCATGAATGATTAACAGGTTACTTACACTACCAGCCCACATGTCCGATCTCTGCCCTGAGAGTTTATAATATACATATATCGTCTCTCCTTTTTTAAAAGAGAGAAACCGGCAATCCGGCCCCGTAAAATCCTTGGCGGCCTTCCCTCTGCCGAGAAGCACTAAAAGGACACAAAAAACAAGTTAGGATGGAAACTAGTCATATCATGTTAGATTAATGAAAGCTTATGATACATCTACTTTAAGAACAAAAGTGTTTGCGTGATAGTTGGATAAAAAAAATGTAAGATATGTTTTCAGTTTGGATTTTTACTTCTGTAGAACATAAAATTAGATGCAATATGGTATAACATTGTGATTAATTCCTTCTAATTTCAGGACAAACATATTTACCGACATATCGCTTGAGACTTATTGATATAAAAATTATAATTAAATTTCATTTGTAGTACTACTTGTGCACAATGCACATTTCTTAATATTAAGCCTAAAATATGTTTTAATGTCACTGTTGATGAGCATTGTATGACCTTTAAATATTTCGCATTTAAAGACTATTATTTTGCAATAATTCCACTTTAGTACAATTAAATATACTTAAGTATACATTTAGTTGGACTTCAGCACTACTTTCGCACTATTAAAATGCATTAAGCACAAAATTAGTATTTCTAATTTAGCACACTTTAAATATAACAGTTTAGTATAGTAAGTAGAATTGTAGGGTATTTTTTATCAAGCGCATAATGTGCAAATGTATTTATAGTACACTTAGCATTAAATAAATGTATTGTTTTTGACTAGGGTAAGCAAAAAAGACTTTAATTTCTTTCTAATTATTTAGAAGTAAAACAAAACCTGAATATTTTGGACGGTTTTTGTAAGATTCACCCAAACAGGTTGCATTAAGAAATTGTACATGTTTCCTTCTAATTTTTTAACCATTTAATAATAACACAAATTCATAATTTCTGATGAAAGTGGTGCACAAGTAATTGCAAGAATTATCTTTTATTGCAAATACATAATTTAAGGAAGGAGGGATTAGGAATGATTTATTTTTTTACTGTAGCTGTTTAGTAATTTTAACAGGGAAAAATACATAAAAATGCTATAGTTAAAAGTAAAAAATTGGTTAACTAATTTAAGTAGCCTTACCATATAAAATGAAAATATTTAATATTTTAAAAGCCAATAAATGTGATGAGAGTTATATAGCCGATATAAACAAAATCAAAAAAAATTTTATCTCATAAAAATTTGTGGTAAAAATATTTTATATTTTAAAAGCTAATATATCTGATGTTTTTAGAGATTTTTATTTCTAAACTTAAGCTGTACAGTAAAGTAAGTTCTAGTAAGAACAACTACACCTATTTTTAACAATAAAATTTTAACAGTGCTGTTTTTAAGTCAAAACAAATACTGTTTTTTCTTTGTGAATTAATTCTTGCATCAGAGTTTTATATAAAATCAAAATCTGATTTTTGTTTATCTCATACAAATTCGTTGATCATATTCGTTGATTTATATATATATATATATATATATATATATATATATATATATATATATATATATATATATATAAATCAGAATAGTTTTTTTATCTCATAAAAATGTGGTAAAAAATATTTTATATTTTAAAAGCAAATATATCTGATGATTTTAGAGATTTTTTTTATTTCTAAACTGTAAAATTATTCCCCTGTTTTTAAGTAAAAACAAATACTGTTTTTTCTTTGTGAATTCATTATTCTTGCATCATATAGCGAAACAAACGGATGTGCTATATATAAACAAAATCTGATTTTTGTTTATCTCATACAAATTCGTTGATCACTAATTGGCAATGCTTTTTTTTCTGAATTTTACGTGAAAATGCGTCCAAAACTAGGTTATAAAGTGTTTAGTTCAATTCAGCAAATGATAAATATATAATAAAACTTCAATGCAATATAGCAGATATTTGCACAATGTATATAGGCTAGTGATATTATTAAAGTTTTCGTTCATTCCACTCTCTAAATATCGAAAGAATATATATTTTGTCAACAAATGTTCGACCTAATTCATCAAACGTAAACAATCGCATCGCGTTTTTTAGGCTGTTTGTAAACAACAACCTTCCGATTCAAGCAATCGGTCTGTTTTACATGGCAATATACAACCAGGCCTTTTATTTAACATTATTAACTGTTTCATAATGTGATCCCAACGTACAAAAGCATAAAACATGGTTTGCTAAAGAAGCATTTTGAGTGTAGTGTGTTTATGTTGTTAGCTCGAATGGCTAAACTGAGCTCAGTATCAGCAGTCAGGATCTTCAAGGACGCCACTTCTCAATATCAACCCTCTACGCACTATTAAATCCCACTTCTCATTAAATTAATTTACTGTTAGAAAGTTAAAGTATTCCTGCAGTAGCGGCGATGCGGCCTTTATGGCGATAACAGCAGTAAGTTTTATGGTCAGCGGCAGCAGCAGCATCATCCTGATACAAAGTTCAGTGATACTCACTGCTGCATTCTTCATCGGCGCATCGCTTCAGGTCCGAAAACCGCCGGTCCGCGCTGCTCTGAGGAGAACACGCGTACAGAACAAGCATAAAAACAGAATAAAAACAGGAATTCGGTGCAGCCATGCTGGCAGCTGTTGATCACGGAGCCGCTGCCGACACGTCAGCAGATCCGAGGCAAACCGAGCTGCTTCTGCGAGGAGGAGAAAAGCCCGGAGTCATGTTACAGAGCGCTTAAAGAGACCGCAGCACCAAAACAACAGCACACAGCTACAGAATCATGTACAGTAAATGCTTCTTATCATGTTTATTTGACGTTTTACTCCACTTTTTTTTTTTCATTTATTAGTTTTTCATTAGGTTTTCTTCAGTAGGAAAAAAATCTATCTGTCATATATGAATTTTATGAATTTTTATTAAAAAAATATACACTATGTTCATCTAAGAAAATATACCTTAACTAATTTATGTTTTCTGATTTCACATACAAAAACAAAAATCTGCCTCTAAACTTCTATTTTCTTTATTTAGAGTTGCTCTAGACCAGTATATGAAAACTACCTAAAGAAAAAATAGTATGAGTACTATAGTTAAACCAATAAATATACAAAATATACAAAAAACAAACATTTTTACTACACTTTGACTATAAGAAAACCATGGTTAATTTTCTTAAGAGACATACTTTCTTCACTTTTTTACTATTTTGTATTTAGAACTGCACTGCATTGATGGTCGGATGTTTTCTAAAGTTTAATAAAAAAAAAAAAGTCCTGGAAGTACCGATCTGAATCAAATGATTGCTAACCTGCTCTGAAGTCCTGTCTGAATCAAATGATTCACGATTTGAATCAAATAATTAATGATCCGAACTCCAAAATCCTGATCTGAATATAAAGATTCATGAACCCATTACGGAGGTTCAATCTAAATCAAATGATTCAAAATCTACTCGCCGAAGTCCCGATCTGAATCAAATGATTCACTAACCTGCTCTGAAGTCCCGATCTGAATCAAATGATTCAAAATTCATTGCCGAAGTCCCGATCTGAATCAAATGATTCACAAACCTGCTCTGAAGTCCCAATCTGAAACAAATGATTCACAAACCTGCTCCAAAGTCCCGATCTGAATCAAATGAATCACGAATCGAGATTCCTAAACCTGCTCTGAAGGTTCAATCTAAATCAAATGATTCATGATCCACGATCTGAATCAAATGATTCGCTAACCTGCTCTGAAGTCCCGATCTGAATCAAATGATTCACGAACCTGCTCTGAAGTCCCAATCTGAATCAAATGATTCAAAATTCTTTGCAGAAGTCCCGATCTGAATCAAATGATTCACAAACCTGCTCTGAAGTCCCAATCTGAATCAAATGATTCACGAACCTGCTCTAAAGTCCCAATCTGAATCAAATGATTCACGAACCTGCTCTGAAGTCCCAATCTGAATCAAATGATTCACAAACCTGCTCTGAAGTCCCAATCTGACTCAAATGATTCACAAACCTGCTCTGAAGTCCCAATCTGAATCAAATGATTCACAAACCTGCTCTGAAGGTTCAATCTAAATCAAATGATTCATGATCCACGATCTGAATCAAATGATTCGTGAACCTGCTCTGAAGTCCCAATCTAAATCAAATGATTCGCGATCTACGCTCCAAAGTCCCAAACTGAATCAAATGAAACACGAATCGTGCGCCAAAGTCCTGATCTAAATCAAATGATTTACAAACTCGCTTGGAAGTCCCGATCTGAATCAAATTATTTGCAAACCCACTCCAAAGTTCCAATCTAAATCAAACAAGTCGCAATCCATGCCCCGAAATCCTGATCTGAATTAAATGATTTCTGAATTAAATGATCCATGCTCCGAAGTTCCAATCTAAATCAAAAGATCAAATGATCACATGATTCACGATCCGAGCTCCAGAATCCTGATCTGAATCAAAAGATTCATGAACCCACTACAAAGGTTCAATCTAAATCGAATGATTCACTGTCCACTTGCCGAAGTCCCGATCTGAATCAAATGATTCGCAAACCCACTCCGAAGTTCCAATCTAAATCAAACGAGTCGCAATCCATGCTCCGAAGTCCTGATCTGAATTAAATGATTTACGATCCATGCTCCGAAGTTCCAATCTGAATCAAATGATTCACGAACCTGCTCTGAAGTCTCAATCTGAATCAAATTATTCGCGATCCATGCTCCGAAGTCCCGATCTAAATCAAAAGATTCACGAACCTGCTTGGAATCCCGATCTGAATCAAATGATTCGCAAACCGACTCCGAAGTTCCAATCTGAAACAAACAAGTCGCAATTCATGCCCCAAAGTCCTGATCTGAATTCAATGATTTACGATGCGTGTTCCGAAGTTCCAATCTGAATCAAATGATTCACATTCCGTGCTACGAAGTTCCAATCTGAATCAAATGATTCACATTCCATGCTTCGAAGTTCCAATTTGAATCAAATGATTCACATTCCGTGCTACGAAGTTCCAATCTGAATCAAATGATTTGTGATCTACGCTCCGAAGTACCAATCTAAATCAAATAATTCACAATCCGCGCACCTAAATTCTAATCTACAGTAGTCAACATTTAAAGTGGCTCAAAACCTTTCATCAAACTTGTCCTAAATCAAAATCAACACCTGTTCTTGTCTTAGGACAACTTTGATAAATGAATAAATGATTTGCAATTCGAGCTCCGAAGTCCTGATCCCCTTGTCAAAAAATCCTAAAGGATTCCAACAAGAAATTTGTATAGGAATTTCTATCATATTTTGAAACCATTCCTATAGGATTCCAGTAGGAATAGTCTTATATGACAAAACATAAATATCCTGTAGGATCATTCCTATAGGATTTTAATGGGATCCAAATGGGTGATTGTTCATGTTTCTCTATATGGGAAATCTAAATATGCACTTTTACACTATTGCAAACATTTTCCCATTCTGTTTGCACATTTACAAAATGTATCTAAAATTTTCCTTTAGCATTCAGAAAACTGGATGTTGTGAATATTAATTTAGAAACAATGTTTTCGTAACTTAATGCGTTTTATAACCTCTTATGTTTAAGCATCAGCGCATATCGATCATTTTTTGTCATAATCGATTAAACAGCCTGCGCGTTGTAGGTGTCATTATCCTCCAATGCGGCAGGTGGCGCTTTGAGTCGGTCACGCTCTCCGTTTGTTTCGAAGAAGGAAGCTTCTGTTTACGCGCTCACGTGTTTCGAGTTACACTCAGATCAAAACGCGTTGATTGAGTACTTTTTATAAGTTATTTGAGTTATACGATCTTCATAATATTTTCCAGAGGAAATCAAGTGCCCGCGAAGCAGCGCGATATGGATGATATAGAGGATGAGCTCAATGTCGCAGCGCGCTCGGAGTCTCCAAAGGAGAGCGTCAGAGATCATGAATCGATTAAACTTGCACATCTTCTCCACCAGTCTCATCAAGGCACCAAAGGTAATGTCCTGATGCCATATCATCATTATTGTGACCCTTGACCACAAAAACAGTCTTAAGTAGCACGGGTGTATTTGTAGCAATAGCCAACAATACATTGCATAGGTCAAAATGATCGATTTCTCTTTTATGCCAAAAATCAATAGGATATTAAGTACAGATCATGTTCCACGAGGATATTTTGTAAATTTCCTACGGTAAATCTATCAAAACTTAATTTTGATTAGTTTCATGCATTTCTAAGAATTTATTTGGACAACTTTATTGGCGATTTTCTCAATATTTTGATATTTTTGCACCTCAGATTCCAGATTTTCAAATCGTTGTTTATCTTAACAAACCATGCATCAATGAAAGGCTTATTTATTTAGCTTTCATATGTTATATAACTCTCAATTTAAAAAAAAAATTGACCCTTATGACTGCAGTTACCTTTATTTTGTGGTCCAGGGTCACAAATAAATAATTTACAATAACTTCCAAGTGTTTTTTTTTTATGGTGTAGTCTCATAAATGAACGAATAAAAATTATGTCATTGAGTAATATCTAAACTGAAGTAGCTTTTCATTCAAGCAGTGCTGGGTGGATTACAAATTGTAATCTGTTATTGATTATAAATTACATGAGTAACATAATCTGGATTATACATGTTAAGTGATGCAGTCTGACTACTTTTATATTACTTTTGACCTAAATCATTCATCACATAGACTTGAATGTGATTGTTGAGAACCATATGTGACCCTGGACCACAAAACCAGAACAGGTATATAGCAATAGCCAAAAATGCATTGCATGGGTCAAAATGATCGATTGTTCTTTTATGCCACAAATCATTAGGATGTTAAGTAAAGATCATGTTCCAAGAAGATATTTTGTAATTTTCTTACCCAAAATGTAATTTTTGATTGGTAATATGCATTGCTAAAAACTTCATTTGGACAACTTTAAATGTGATTTTCTCAATATTTAGGTTTTTATTTTTTTTGCACACTCAGGTTCCAGATTTTGAAATAGTTGAATCTCGGCCAAATGTTGTCCTGTCCAAATGAATCCTGACAATAACTTCCAAGTTTTTTTTTTTTTTAACACAATACAAAATACATTGATTGTTCAAAATGATTGATAGTTCTTTTTTGACAAAAATCACTAGGATATTAAGTAAAGATAATGTTCGATGAAGATATTTAGTACATTTCCTACCATAAATATACCATTATAATATATATATATTTTTTTACTTTTAACATTTGGACAACTTTAAAGGCGATTTTCTCAATAATTCGATTTTTTGCAGCTCAGATTCCAGATTTTCAGGTTGTTGTATCTCGGCCAAATATTGTTCTGTCCTAACAAACCATGCATCATTGGAAAGCTTATTTTATCTGACAGTTCTGCAGTCAAGGCAACTCACTCAAACTGGTGTTTTCATTTTCAGGTGGGTTCACAACGACTGACTTCATCAAGTGCAACAGGAAGTGTCTGAATCTGATGAGAGAGGCGATGCTGCAGCATAACTGGCAGGAGGCGGTGGTGTATTTCCACTCTTACATTCAGACACTGGAGGCTAAAACTTATAACGATGTGGAATCATCAGCTTCTGAGGTACATCCACCTGTGGAGCCCTGTCAAATATACTTTAAGTTTTTGTTACACTACCAGTCAACAGAAAGATTTTTGATGTTTTTAAGAAGTCTCTTCTGCTCACCAAGCCTGCATTTATTTAATCTAAAGTACTGAAAAAAATGTAAAATTTTGAAATATTTTTACTATTTAAAACAACTGGTTTCTATTTGAATATATTTTAAAATGTAATTTATTTCTGTGATCAAAGCTGAATTTCCAGCATCATTACTCTAGTCTTCAGTGTCACATGATCCTTCAGAAATCATTCTAATGTGCTGATTTGCTGCTCAAGAAACATTTTCTGATTCTTATCAATGTTGAAAACAGTTGTGCTGCCCAATATTTTTGTAGAAACAAAATACATTTTATTTTTCAGGATTCACAGAGGGATAGAAAGTTCAAAAAGAGCAACATTTAGTTGAAACAGAAAACTTTTGTAACATTATAAATGTCTTTACTGTCACTTTGATCAATTTATTGCATCCTTGATTAGTAAACCAATGCTGTATTGATTTCTTTGAAAAGAAAAAAAAAAAAAAAAAAAAAACGCTAAATAGAAAAATTACATTTTTAAAAATGACAGCGATTGTATTTGAAAATAATGACAATGACGATTTTTGAAATATAACTGAAATAAAATATAAATATTAAATGAAAATCTTAAGTTGTTCTTTTAAACCATTTTATTGATAATAGCAATAATAAAAATGTTTCTTGAACAGTAAATCAGCATTGTTGTAGCGATACACTTCAATAATCTTTCGGGCAGTGAATAGACTCGGGTCTTTGTTTTAATTTCAACTGTTTACTGGATGGTTTCGCACAATAAACAAAAACAAATAAACTCCGGTCAAAAAACTGTGTTGCTCCGTCTTACTTTCTCTCTCTCCCCTGAGCGCCTTTTTCAAAGAGCGCTCAAATACAGTCCCATAACAAGCAGAGCAAACCACTACAGAACAAACATGGGGGTGTTCAACTTACGATTACTCCAGAGTGTTACTTTCGATTTACACATTAATCTAAACACATTAAATAATATCTACTTGAACACTTCCAACTTAATGTTAAATGTAATAATTTAAATTATGGCTCTTACAAGCATATTAGGATGATTTCTGAAGGATAATGTGACACTGAAGACTGGAGTAATGATGCTGAAAATTCAGCTTTGAAATCAGGAATAAATCACATTTAATAATGTATTCAAATAGAAAACAGTTCTTTTTAAATGGTAAAACTATTTCACAATATTGGATCAAAAAAATGCAGGCTTGGTGAGTAGAAAAGACTTGAAAATCTTACTGTTCAAAAGATCACTTTGTTTCCGTGAAAAGAAACATATGCAGTGACCCAATGGATTCTCTGGAGTGAATGGGTGCCGTCAGAATGAGAGTCCAAACAGCTGATAAAAACATCCTCAAGTAATCCACACCACTCCAGTCCATCAGTTAACATCTTGAAAAGACAAAAGTTATGTGTTAATAAGAAACAAATCAATCATTTTTAACTAAAATAGTCCATAATGCATAATAACGCTTCCTCCAGTGACCAAACAAACTCTCTAAACAAAAATGTGGCTGGATTTTGATGTGAGAGACAACAGAAGACAGACTTTTCACTGGAGGAAGCGTTATTATGGATTATGGACTCCTAATGATGGATTTGGTTCAGCTTTTGTCTTAAGATGTTAACTGATGAACTGGAGTGGTGTGGATTATTGAGATGTTTTTATCAGCTGTTTGGACTCTCATTCTGACGGCACCCATTCGCTGCAGAGGATCCATTGTTGAGCAATTGATGGAAATGACACATTTCTCCAAATCCGTTTTGACATGATTATCTCCATCAGATCATCTGGCGTATCGGCACACAGATTCTGCATCATCATCCTAATTCCAGCCCTGACGATTTCAACTCTTTATACGAGCAGCTGAAAAACTTAGGCGTCAATAACTACTCAAAGGTATGCGTTTGCTAAACATCCAGACCTCCTGTTAACCTCATGCACGCTGCATTCAAGCTATGCGTTTGATCGTGTTGTAGATGTGTTTGGAGCACTGCTTTCATCTCCTGCTGAACGGCCAGATGGAAGAAGCCAAGCGGCAGCTCTCTATCGCAGACAGCTGGAGATACGGCAAGAGGTCGATTGCTCAGGCCGAGTTGAAAGGGCTCATCCGTGCCTACTGCAGTTATCTGGATTACTTGGTCTGGAAGAAGAAGAGCTCTGCACCTGAAAGCGGTAAGAAGATCAATAATCTGATGTTAAAACCACTTCTTCTTTCTTGCATCCAGGGCTCTGCGCTTACTTTTATTTTTTAGAAGCACAGTCAAAATTTCAAGAGCACCTTCTAATCAATAATCCAAAAATTTGCCTTTCCATATTTGACTCCTTAAAGTGATTTACAGAGGAATTTTCTTTTTACCTGTTAGTTAATTTGACAACTTTATTAAAAGCATGTCATCTTTTGTCAAATTACAAAAAAAAGTTTTTAAAATTGCTAATTAAAACAACAGAATAAGGACAAGAAGAATAAGAAATATCCTCCAAAGGGCTGTAGCGCAGTGCAGAGCAGGAAGAACAAAAACAGCAGAAATTGAACATAAAAACAGCTGATTCAGAGTTATTGGTGAGAATGAACTAAGAACGAACAGAAAATGAAAATTAAAGATCAATCCAAAGATCATCTAATCAGATTTTGGACTAAATTTGTAGGAAGAGTAGCCAAAAAAAAGCTTTTCATTCTCTTCAATATGGCTGATAGGCACGTTCATGGAAAATGACAAATGAGACATTGTCAGAATCAGCATCAACTCAGGGAATACATATATTTATTTTTAGAAGTTATAAGTGTTTTGGCAAGAATCATATCTCTGGAACAGTAGGTGGCACTGTTTTCAAGTTTCTGAGGCACCTCCAGGACTTTGTTGATGATCCCTACTGGTTTTTGTGCAGATATGTGTAAATGGATCAAAAGATATTGCAAGTTATGTCAGATTTCAAAATGACGGACACATGGTTCAGCTGATCCTGGCAATACTGATATCCTCAGATTTGGCGTGACCCAAGGAATCCACAGACACCAATATTAATTGGTAAAACGTTTTAAATATTAATAAAACGTTATAAGCAAAAATGTAAATTTTTGCTATCTCATGACCCATAGGTGGCGCTGTTCCCAGCTTTGGCATGGACCCTCAGAGCATGGTGTTGATGAAGCATACCAAATTTCATTTCAATTGATCAAAGTTTGGCCAAGATATAGCATCTGAACCAATTTTGGGTTACCTTTGCGACATAACTTTTGAACAAAGATGAATAAAAATAATTTAGTCTTTTAATAGTTTAGTCATTTCTGTGCTGCTTAGTCCAAAGATCATCTGAGCCAATTTTGGGAAGAATTGGATACATTTTCAAAGAGTAGCAGCAAAAAAGCAGAATACTGTACTTTTCAAAATGTCTGCTACTGTAATGGGTGGAGTCTTAAGTAAGGGATAATGCACAGGCAGCCGGTAGTTATCGCAGAAATAAGCCCCGACAGTGTGATCAGGATCTTGTATCACACTGAAGGGGCTTATTTCTGCGATAACTACCGGCTGCCTGTGCATTATCCCGCTTATTACACGGCTACTTGCCACATAAGGAAAAAAACTGGACATGAATATGAATTTGAAACCTTTTATTGGCATATTTGTTTTAAATTAACATTTTTATCCTTCCGCGAAACGATATAGTACCACGTGACTAACATTCAAACTATGTACGTTAGTAAGACAATTTAAATAGATTAATGTCCAAATTTTCCATTGTTAATTGTGGTTGTCCAGTGTTTGTCACAAGATGGCGCCAAACGGTAATCTTTGTTGGCACGGAGGGATTTTAAACATACAAGTAGTACCGGCTATGCGTTATTACTTTGGAGCGGTGATTATTTGAAAAGAACGAACCTGCAAATGTCTCAACTGACCAATCAGAATCAAGCATTCCAAAGAGCCGTGTAATAATGTAAGCTATTGAATGTGATCAGCATGAGGAGAGGAATCAGGGGTACTAAGTTTTATTTTCCTAGAATTAGCGGTTCAGGAGTTATTACCATTTAAATGTTGCATTTTTGAACTAGTGGTGGCGCTATAGAGTTGGTTCTAGAGACCCCAAATTTGGTCAGATCACTATTCGTGGCTATCACTACAAGTGTGCCAAATTTCATAATTTTTCTTTGTTCCATTCATAGGGTTGCCATAGACTCCCATTAGACGAAAATAATAAGAAAACATACAGATACAATAGAGGCTACAGAGGTGGCACAGAAAAAAACGAAAGTGGCTTGTAGGTGTGGCATGAGCGCAATCAAATTCATAAATTCACGTTGAGATCAATGCTTTAAATATAACATTTTGAATACAGAAATATTAAATGATTTAAATAACTGAAAAGATACTTTACAAACTAAATCTGCCAGTAGGTGGCAGCAAGTCACTGATTTAATTGCTGAATCATTCATTCATTTGATTCGTTTGAACAGCTGATTCATTCAGGAATAAAGCAAGTGACTGTCTTTATGAATGGGAAATTGAATCATTGACTCACTAGATTTGTTTAAAAACATACATTCATTTATAAACAAAACAATGCTGTGTTTGACTGGAGATGCACAGCGGCTTAGTTGTGACTTGTTTCAGACCATTTTTGACAACGAAATATAGCAAAATCAGGCGATGGTGTTATATTCAGACAATGTAAGGCACTTAATATTACCTTCATGTTTATTTAAAGGTGCCAGAGAATGCATTGAAACAATATTTTAAATTGATCTCTGGCATCTACATAGAAGGTATATGGCATAGAAAAGAGCAAATAATCTCCAGAAACAGTTTTACAGGTCCATTTACATCCCTAGGATTTGTCCCCAGAATGAAATGGTCTGTTATTGCCTTATTTGGAAGCTTCGTGAATATTAATGAGGAGCTCTGGTCTGATTGGCTGTTTCACAGAGCTGCTCGCTCTCACACAGCTGTAAGGAAACGCATGGAGGAAATATATTTAATTACGGCCGCTTTATTTAACTCTAGCCACTTTTAAAATGCGGTTTGTTGAATCCGCCGACATTTTTCTCTCTCTATTTTGATTACAATGTGTAACGTTATACTGCAGCGAAGTAGTATAATGTAAGAAGTAGGGCTGTGCAATATGGACAAAATAATCATATTGCGATTTTTTGAAGGAATATTGCGATTGCGATTTTATTTGCGTTTTTTTTTTTTTTTTTTTTTTGCTTTTTCAAACAAGCTACATACATACATTCTAAATGTATTCAGTGCACAAGAAGTGCATAACAAAACATTTCACCATGAAATAACATAGTATTAAGTTTAATAAACAAAACTGTAGTAAAATTGTCTTTAAAACAGACAACATAAAATAAATAAGCCATTTTACTTTTTTCCCGGTACTTTAGCCTACTTTGTGCAATAACGAATACATTCAATTCAGTGGAAAAATAAGTCCAAAACTCTCTATTTTAACATTTTGAGGGTTCTAAAATCTTTTGCTTTTTTTTTTTTTTTAGAAATTCTTATGTGTTTTAATTTTTCTGATAATGAAAAAGCATAAACATTTATTTATTTTTAATCAAATTAAAAATAAACCCTTTTAATTTTTGTCAAACAAACAGAAATTTACTGTTAAAATCAATGCGTGGAAGAAAAAATATATTCAGTTTAAAACGTTTAAATAATAATTAAGTGGTTAATCTTGTTGTATTTTTTTTTATCATATATATTGTTTTATGTAAATTATTTAAATAGGAATATATAAACACCTACATTATACTGTACAAAAGTAATACAGGACTAATATTGTTCTGTTACAACCGTACTTTTATTTTGACAGGTTGCAGTGAAGTTTCTGTGTGTATATGATGCTAGTTTTCTCAAATGAAACGGTAAAAGTGAAACTCACAGCAGCGATTTGGCGATTGAGTTTATCTGTTCATGTGAGATGCAAATGCCAAAAATTAGCGGAAGCGTCACGTGTGCTTCAGTCTGCATGTAGTAAAGAAATAAAACGCGTCTCCTCATACATACAGAAGCACACGGAACATGCAGGATTCACAGTAAAACGATCTTTTTGCATTTCAGTTTTCACAGACACTAGTCCATATCGCGATTTGAATTAAGTGACAGACCAACTTTTGATTTATTAATACAAAAATCGACGAATTACGTGGCATTCCGCGCTATAGTAGATTAGGTTTTTATGAATGGAGTCCGCGATCCAGTCCGTGTTTTCTTGGAGGAGACATTGTAATCACGCGACCATGAAGAGACAGAAATGACATGCCTTAGTGTAAATAAGATAAATAACATAAGGCAATTTAGTATGTTTAATAAAAGAACTATGTATAGACCTGTTCTATAGGAAAGATAACCTTAAATGACTTCTATTGTGATGTGGCGCTATATCGAAAATAAAATGAACTTGACGTTCAAGGGGGGCGGGGTGCCGTTGGAGGATAGATAAAATCGCAGCCTTGTGCGGTTTAGAAATCGCATGTGCTTAAATCGCGATTTTTTTGCGATTGCGATTAATTGCACAGCCCTAGTAAGAAGGAAGCAATCTCACAAAGTTCCACTATATTCAACAAAGCTCTGTACACTGCACAATCAATCTCTTATTTACGCTGTCTCTACATTGTTTATGAAAGAATTTGTGCGATATATTTCATAGTGGCATGCTGTGGACTGAAATGGTCGCGCTGTACAGCCCTGCTTGCATGCATCTATCATAAATGATGTTCTTTGTTCATGCTTTTGGTATCAGGGGAGATGTCCAGTAATCACGAGATGCACAGCTACTTCAGACAAGCTTCTGTTTCCATGAAGGAGATCGTCAGTCGGCCTGGAGTCTGGGATCCATTCGTGTTGGGCTACTGTCATGTGAGACTTCATTTCACCTTCTGGAAATGGACTTGTTTTGGGTTTATTTAGACTAAAGTGGCAGTTCTGTTGTCATTTACTCACCCTTATGGTGTTCAAAACAGTCTGTTCTGCTCACCAAGGAATTAATAAAATACAGTAAAAATGTAGAAATATTATTGCAACCTAAAATATCAGATTTTATTTGAATATGTTTTAAAGCATAATTTATTTCTGTGGTTAAAGCTGAATTTTCTGCATCATTACTGGAGTCTTCAGCATCGTACGATTCTTCAGAAATTATAATATGCTGATTTGCTGCTCAAGAAACGTTTCTGATTATTATCAATGTTGAAAACATTTTTTTTTTTAAGTTAAGAAAAAGTAGTTTTATTCCGCAGGGATGCATTAAATCGATTAAAAGTGACAGTAAAGACATTTAAAATGTTACTAAAGACTTCTATTTTAAATAAATGCTGCTCTTTTAAACTTTCTATTCCTCTGTGAATGCTGAAAAATAAATTGAATGATTGTTTCCACAAAAATATTGTGCAACACAACTTAAATTTTGATTGCATTTGGTTGCATTCATTTTTACATTATTATTCTAATATTTAAACACATTTCCCTACTCAAATTAACATTATTGTAATGCAAAAAGAAATCGAATTTTAATCTCTTTAGTTAAGGGATATTTCACTTCTGAGCTTTTTATCCATTTAATTTAGAGATCATATGACAAATACTACGGTGATGTAAATATTATTTTTATTTTTTAAAAATGGTTATTTGGGGAGAAATGCTTCACTGTCAATAATTTTTTGTGCTTAATCATTATTTAAAAAATGCAAAAATATTTTTGAAAAACATTTAATTTGAGTTTTTTTTTTTTGTAATTCTCATTTTTATTAGATTCTCATTACTCTAATACAATTTAAAATCATTAAATTACACTAAATTGGGAAAAAGTAAAGGCAACAAATACTACCTTGATGTACATTTAAATACTTTAAATAAATATATATTTTTGTATTTATTTAATAAAAAAATAGTTTATTTACTTTTGAGAATATTCCTAATTGCCAGAGACTTGCTATATTTAAAAACACACAAATCGTAATTAATTGTCATTTATTAAAAAAAAAAAAAATCTATTTAGCTTTGATTTTTTATTTCAGCTTTAGTTAATGTTAGAACTTATTTTATTAGTTAGTTGACAATGTAACATTTCTAAAAAAAAATTTTTTTTTTAAAGAAATTAATACCGTTTTCAGCAAGGATGCATTGATTAAACATAATAGCAAAGACATTTATAATGTTACAAACTATTTCTATTTAAAAAAAAAATTGTCCTCTTGAATGAATCATTCATTAAAGAATCACAATCTTTTTTCTATTTAGCTTTAATTTATTTGTTTGTTTTTGTACTTATTAATATTTCTAATGTTCATTTAAGATTTAAGTGTTTCGTTTAACATTTTGTTAACATTTATTTTATTTCAGCTGTATTTCAAATCACAAAAATCGTCATTGTCATTATTTGCATATACGATCGCTGTCACTTTTAAAAACATAATTTTTCCATTTAGCTTAATTTCGTTTTTTTAAAGAAATGAAAACAGCATAGTTTTATTAATCAAGGATGCAATAAATTGATCAAAAGTGACAGTAAAGACATTTATAATGTTACAAAAAATTTCTATTTCAAATAAATGCTGCTCTTTTAAACTTTTTATTCATCTGTGAATCCTGAAAAATAAAATGTATGATGGTTTCTAACTGTTTTCAACATTGATAATATTCAAACAGCACATTAGAATGATTTCTGAAGGATCATGTGACACTGAAGACTAGAGTAATGATGCTAAAAGTCCAGCTTTGATCACAAAAATAAATTCCAGTTTAAGAGATATTCCCACAGAAAACAGTTATTTTAAATGGTAAAAATATTTCACAATATTACTGTATTTTTGTGTCTGCTGCAGATGCTGGAGTTTTACGAGGATGAGGAAACCGCTCTGCAGGTGCTGGAGAATTATGCTTACAACAAGGAGTTCCCGACGAACCCCAACGCTCACGTGTATCTGTACGAGTTCTTAAAGAGACACGAAGCCCCACAAGCCAAACTCATCAGCTCATTAAAGGTATGAAATGATTCATTCAATCAGGAACAATATGAAGATTCTCATTAAAATGGCTCTGTTGTTCTGGTTTGTGTCGCTCAGATTCTGCACTCTTTAGTCCCGAGTCATGAACTGATGCTGGAGCTCTGCTCACTCCTGCTGCAAACCGGTACGTATGGAAACTACATTATTAAAAAATATATTACTTTTTGCTGTAACGCGGTAATATAACGCATTACTAATACAATTTGGGTAATAATATTTCTTGTTACAATCTCAGTAACGCAAGTTACACACAACATATTTAACTCAAAATTAGTTTGTGAATTTTCCAGAACAAAAAAGTGATCTTGAAGAAGCTCTGGTCATTTCCATGGACCTTCTGGAGTTTTCCAGCTGGAAATGTGACTTGAAGGCTTGGAACTGTTGTTTGAATATTATGAAGAAACTCAGAAATATGTAAGTTATTGTTAATATACCATAGTATGTCAAATAAGTGATGACTGCTGAATATTTTGATTAATAAATATTTAAATTATTAAATAAATTATATTTTTTAGCTGTTTATATATTAAAATATATAATAAAAATAAAAAAATTATATTTATTAATGTGAGAATTGTTTTATGAATGTATTTGATATTTTGATTAACACATATTTTAATTATTTATTAAATAAATTACTTTTTTAAATTAAAATATATTTTATTAGATAAAAATATATATAATTATTGATAAATATTTTGATTATTGTTATATAATTAACATATATAATTTTATTTTTTATAATTGTGACTAAATATGTACTGTATATGTGTGTATATAACGTATGTCACAATTTTATAAATAAAATTTTATATATATATATATATATATATTATATATAGTTTGTAACAATCTCAGAAATTATTTAAAAAGTATAAATAGTCTGATCTCTTTTTATTTACAGAATAATTATAAAAGAAAGGAACGTATGTGCAAATATATAAACTTTTTATGAAATTATGTTTGTTATTTATGTATTAAAATATATAATTTTATTTGTATTAATTTGAGAATTGTTTTTGAACGTATTTTTGATAAATATTTTGATTAATATTTTAATTATTTATCAAATAAATTAGTTTTATGTGTATGTTTGTGTATATGTTTTTTATTTTATTTATACAAGTATATATTTAACTATAAATAGTCAGATTTTTTTTTACAGAATAATGATAAAAGGAACACATACACAAATATTATTTTTAAATAAATATTATGTTTATTATATTTAAAATGTATTTTTTTTATGATTGTGACTATATATATATGTGTGTGTATTAATCAAAACATTTATCAAAAATACATAAATACATCACAAAACAATTCTCAAATTAAAAAAATAAAATTATATATTTCATATATAAATGATTAAAACATAATTTATTTAATAATTAAAATATTTGCGCATATGTTATATATAACATGTTTTTGTGTTCTTTTCTCATTGTTATGTGAATAAAAGGAGACCATTTGTACTTTTTAAACCATTAATCTATTGAATTTAGACCATTTGTACAGACTATTTACTCTCTTATTTACAGTATATAAAAAGAATAATGATAAAAGGAATGCATACACAAAAAAAACCACATTACACAGTCCTGTTTTGTTACATCATCTTTAAATTGTAAACTTATTTTTGTTAAATCTTTTGTTGCATCCATAAAAATCAGATGGCCATCCAACAGGAAGAGTAGGAAACGCAAGTTATGCATACAAATAATTCAATTACATAAGTCACTTAGGAATTAGAAATTAAAAATGGCTTATTAGGAAGTCACAGTTTGATTCTAAAGATAAAAAAGACCGTTAACAATTCTCATAATGTTGATTTAGAAGGCACAGGAGCTTTGTGAAGAAGCAGTGGGACGAGAGGGGTTCGCTCTGGCTTTCCTTACACTACAGAAGCTACATCGCCAGGAAGGATGCGGCCGAGAATGTCCCGCTTCTGTTGGTCAAGAAAAAGGTTTTGATGTTTACCCGTAAATACAGTAAGTACATGATGATTATTTATGAAACAAAGCTATGAGGCTTTGAGTTTGTAATGTGCTGCAGTTGGTTTCTGAGATCAAGTAAACCCTGTTTTGTTTGTTTGAGTGGATGATATATTAAATGCATTCCTGTTTGTGTTCTGTTTGCAGCCAGAGAATACTACAGAATTGCTCTGAAAGTTGAGAATGAAGCCTGTGGAGAAAAGCTGACGAGTAGGAATCCCAAGTAAGATTTCAAATAACATTGAGATTTTCGAGATTTTCACCAAAAAGCTTTTCAAGTTTCAATTCAGATGTGCTTGATGTTAATTGCATTTTATATTTATTCATTTGTATTTGTTTTATTTATTTATTCATTTATTAATAATAATAAATATATAATTTTATTTACTTTAATGTGACAATTTTTTTGTGAAGTTTTTTGGGTAGGTATTTTGATAAATATTTAAATTTATAATTTTTTTAAAATATAATTGTATAATTGTCACTTTTAATAAATAATAAAATATATTAATGTTAAAAATAATAATATTATTAAAAAATATATATTATAATATTAGTATTTAATTATGTCATTTTTAATAAATTATATTAATGTATATTAATGTAAAAATATATTATAAATATATAGATATATTTTTACATTAATACACATTTTATTTAAAAATATATATTTTTTAATATTAATATTTAATTATATATTAAATCTAAATATTATTATAAAAATATATTTATAATATTAATATTTTTACATTAATATACATTATATTTTATTTATAATATATAAATATCTATATTTATAAATGTATATATTTTTTATAATATAAATATTTAATTATATTATTTGTGTGTATATATTTAATATATTATTTATCATATATATATATATATATATATATATATATATATATATATATATCATAAAAAATAAATTAAATTAAATATATGTATAAATATAAATATATGTATATTAATATATATATATATATATATATATATATATATATATATATATTTTTTTTTTAATACATTATATTGATGTATATTATATTAATATTAATATTTTTTTTACATTAATATACATATATTTTATTTAATATATTTTTTATTACATATATATATTATTATATATTTTTTAATAATATTATAAAAATAATGCTTGATGTTAATTCCATTTTATATTTTATGTCACTCAGGAAGAAGTACAAAAGGAAGAGACTGGATGACTGAAGTCCAAGTGTATTTTATAACAAGTGTGTAAATTTAAGACTCTCTATATTTTTACCAGCAAGTGTAAATATGAGACTTTCAATGGAAATGAAGTGAGTGTCAGTCTGGACTGTGACCAGCAGAGAGCGCAAATGCTGCGTTTATCAAACCTGTTGCTTTCCAGGAGCCAAAGCCTGTTGTGGACAATGAACATTTGTAAAAAGAATAAGAAATAAAAAAAAAATGGAAAACAATAAATCCAAATGTCATTAATACATATATTTAAACAGGAAAAATAATATATTATTACTTAATTATTTTTAGTTTATACATTTTTTATTATTATTATTAATAATAAATATATATTATTAATAATAAATATATTTGCTATTTATATATTTGTTTTTATATTTTATGGAGTTGAACGGATGAACGGTTGTAAAAAGTATAATAAATTAATAAAAAAAATAATCCAAATGTCATTAATACATATTTTTTTTTAAATTATACATGTATTATTTTTAATTATTGTATGGTTTATATATGTATTTTTATATTTCATGCTGTTACATATCTTTTGTTATAAAATTATATTTTAACAAAATGCATGCATTCTTTTTAACACAATTTTTTTTATTTTTTTTTTAAGCATTTTAAAATCAGCAATATGGCAAAATTAAGAACAAAAAAAATAGATTATTTTATTTACTTAATTTGGTTTATTTAATTAGTTTACGACTATAATTCTAACTGATTTACCTTATTTGAGTAGTTTTGACATTTTAATTAAGAAATGTATACAATAAACCTAATATTACGTATCTATAATATTTTATTTTTTAATTTTTATTGTTTTTCTCTTGTTGTAAAAGATCACCAAGGAATAAAAAACAAACAAAGACAGATCAGATATCATTCAAAACAGATGAAAGTCATAAAATCAACACTTTGACCATTTTTGTGGTCTCCTCTCAGTGGACTGTATAAATAGGTTTAGACAGCAGACAGATGGCTGTAATAACAGGACGGTTTGTGTTGAGTTTGTCACGTGTAGCAGGTTTGCGTGTTGCTCATGACCATCTGAACAACACTTATGCTGAGCAACATGTTCATGGACGCTGAATCATCAAGTTCGTGATGCTCAGATACTCTTTATCTCATTCCTGTATGTCTCAGAGATCATCGTTCAACTTCATTCACATCCAGGTGAGTAAATTCACTCCCATAGGTCCATCACTGGAGGTCCAAAAGTTTTTATGGTTGAAAAAAAAACACAGCCAAGTCACATTTTGCCCCATTACTAAATAAAAATATATCATATTTTGCATAAAGACAATCTATTTATTGTCATTGTTTCATGACAATTAAACATTCTACCTTTAAAAATCTATTTTTTCCCCGTTAGTTTATTCTTTGCACATTTACCTTTACAACCTGCAGAAACCCTCGTTGCTATACTATAATGTTACAAAGTAATTTATTGTGGATCAGCATAAAATATATTCAAATAGTATTTATTTTTAATATTGTGAATAATTTTTCACAATATTGCTGTTTTTCTGTATTTTTGATCAAATAAAAAGTTTTTGTAAGAATGGGGACTAACCTTTAAAAAAATGTTTTTAATACATCTGAATTATTCCAAAATATATAATTATTGTAAATCAGCATAAAATATTTAAAATATTTTTTAAATTTTTTGAAAAGTCTTAAGTTATAATACATTTTATGTAAATTAAAAACGTATCAAGACATTTTTATAATATTTAATTTAAAAAAAATCACAATGTTACTGTATTACTGTGTCAAATAAATGCAGCCATTGTAATCAAAGTAGCCATGTTTGAAAAACATTTAAAAACAATTTTAATTACTATAAAATAATGTAATAATAAGTGTAAATAAGCATAACATATATTCAAATCGTTTTTATGTTGTGAACAATTTTTCACAATATTGCTGTTTTTCTGTATTTTTGATCAAATAAAAAGTTTTTGTGAGAATAGGGACTTTGTAAAATTTAATTTAATAAATCTTAATTATTCCAAAATATATAATTAGTGTGAATCAGCAGGAAATAAATATTTAAAAAATATATGATTTTGAAAAATTTTATGAATTAAAAAATGTATATTAAAATATTTATTTTTATAATAACTTACAATAATTTTTTACTGTATCAAATAAATGCAGGTTTTGTGATCAGAATAGCCATATTTCAGAAACATTAAAAATGATCTTTATTACAAAATGATGTAATAATAAGTTTAAATGAGCATAAAATATTTTTCATGTTTTTTTCAGGATATTGCTCTCTTTCTGTATTTTTAATCAAATAAATACAGCTTTCGTAAGAATAGGGATTAAAAAAACATTTTTTTAAAAGTAATTATTCCAAAGTAATGTGAATCAACATATAATAAATATTAAAATATATTTTTAAAATAAAAAAATTTAAATTTGATTTTATATTTGATTTTATTATAATTCACAATATTAAAGATGGCTATTATGATATATTTGTCATCACAATAGCATCTATCAAAGTTATTAAAAACAATCTAAATTATTACATTTGATAAGTATAAATCAAAATCAAATATAATAATTGACTATATTACTGTTTTTACTAATAATGTGAGCATAACCAATGTCTTAATTCTTCCAAAGTAAATTAGTAATTAAATCTTAATTATTACAAAGTAATAAAAAAAAAAAAATATATATATATATATATATAAAAAAAAATCAAATATATGATGAAATATATTATATTTAATGTTATAATAATTAATAATATTACTTTATCAAATAAACGCTGATATATACAATCATAATTACTTCAAAATACACAATTTAATAATCTGTAAGTCAGTTTAAATTAATATATATAATTTTTTTATATTTAATGTTATGATAATTAACAATATTACTGTATAAAATAAATGATGATAAATATATTTATTATATATAAATATATTTATAAAATAATAATAATAATAATAATAATAATATACATATTATATAATTAAATCTGAATTATTCCCAAGTAATAAAATATATATAATAAAATAATTATATGTGTGTGTGTTAAAATATGTGATAAATATATTTGATAATCATTGTAAAGCAGCATAATATGTATATAAATATATTAATTTTGTTAATAATTCACCATATTGTTATTTTCACTAATAATGTGAGCATAAGTGCAATCTATGTTGATGTTATAATCAATGCAAAATCAGCATAAAATATATTTAAATAATCTTAATATTGTGAATATTTTACAATATTATTGTTTTTACTGTATCAAATAAACGCAACCTTCATGAACAGATCATAAAATGTAAAATTATTCCAAATTACTCCAGACTTTTGACCAGCAGTGTACAAATATTTGCATAATAAATTCTGTTTGTTTGTAAATATTGTTTGGCATCACTATAATGAATTCCTGCAGTGTAAACGCTGCTGATTCAAACGCGAATGACTGTATTAGAGTAACGAGAGTCTAATGAGGGTCGCCTTTGACAATAATGAAACCTGTTCACTGTGAAAAAAAGGAGCAAAACACCTCTGCAAAAGAGGAAGTGGTTGTTGGTTTCCTGTTCTTCGCTGCTCTAAATATCACACCGCATGACGTCAGTTTTTCCACTGACAGACACTCATCTAAATATAATTTTATGCTTCTACCGGGGCAATAAAACGAGATCAGCGTTTTTAGGAGAGCCGAGCATGAAGTTAGTCACCTCAACTCATACTTTACCTCATTTTAACCCTGCTTTAATGATTTAATCATTTATTTTTTATTTTTTAAGGTGTTGACACAATTACCCAAAAAATTTCTCTTTTTAATTAATTTGTTTGTTTGTTTGTTTGCATTTTATTTTTATTTTAAACATTCAAGTTCCATGTTACACAAGTTTCACCTCTTTTCTGTTAACATTTTTTAAAATAATAATTTGTTAGTTTTTAATTTCATTTTATTTTTGAATTTTCACTTTTAATGATTTAATATATATTTTTTTTACATAATGACCAAATTGCCTTTTTTTAATTAATTGTTTGCATTTAATATTTTAACTTTTACATTTCTTTTATTTTTATTTTAAACATGGTTTCAATTTTTTAACTAATAATTTTATTAAATATTATTTTTTCAGCATTTTTGTTTTTTCTCAAATTTTCTTTTTAATTTTCATTTTAATAATTTTAAGGTAAAAAAGATTTTTATTTATTTGTTTGTTTTACTTTTAAACATGGTCTCAAGTTTCATATTACACAATTTTTTTTTTACAAATTTTATTTTTTGTAATTTAATTTTAATAATTTAATTATTATTATTTAGTTTTAAAATGTTGACAAATGATAACTCAAACCATTGTATTTTTAAAGTTGTTTGTTTTATTTTTAAACAAGGACTCAAGTTGCATATTACACGTTTTTTTAATAATTCAAGTTATTTAATTAATTTATTTAATTTTTTTGTAATTTAATTTGAATAATTTAATAATTATTTAGTTTTAAAATTTTGACATAAATAACCCAAAACAATGTATTTATTATTATTATTATTAAAGTATATATTATTATTAAAGTTATTTATTTATTTATTTGTTTATTTTATTTTTAAACATGGTCTCAAGTTTCATCTTACACAAGTTTTTTTTTTAAATAATTCAAGTTATTATTATTATTATTTTTTTTTTTTTTGTAATTTAATTTTAATAATTATTAGTTAGTTTTAAAATGTTGACGTAAATAATAACCCAAAACATATTTTTAAAAGTTATTTATTTGTTTGTTTTATTTTTAAACATGGTCTCAAGTTTCATATTACCCAAGCTTTTCTTTAAGAAATCCAAGTTATTTTATTAAAGTTATTTTATTAATTTTAACATTGTATTTTTAAAGTTATTTGTTTATTTTATTTTCAAACATGATCTCAAGTTTTATATTACACAAGGTTTTTTTATTAATCCAAGTTATTTTATTAATTATTATTTTATTTTATTTTATTTTTTTGTCATTTAATTTTTAATTTTAGTTGTTTGTTTGTTTATTTTATTTTTAAACATGGTCTCAAGTTTCATATTACACAAGCTTTTTTTTTTAATAATTCAAGTTATTTTATTATTTTATTTTGTATTTAATTTTTTTGTAATTTAATTTTAATAATTTAATTATTTAGTTTTAAAATGTTGACATAATATCCCAAAACATTGTATTTTTAAAGTTATATTTATTTGTTTATTTTATTTTTAAACATGGTCTCAAGTTTCATATTACACAAGTTTTTTTTAATTAATTCAAGTTATTTTATTCATTTATTTTTATTTTATTTTTATTTTATTTTTGTCTTTTTTTATTTTTATTTATTTATTTGTTTTATTTTTAAACATGGTTTAAGTTTCATATTACACAAGGTTTTTTTATTAATTCAAGTTATTTTATTAATTTTTTTTATTTATTTTTTTTGTCTTTTTTTATTTTTAATTTAATTAATTTATTTGTTTTATTTTTAAACATGGTCTCAAGTTTCATATTACGCAAGTTTTTTTTAAATAATTCAAGTTATTTTATTAATTTATTTTGTATTTAATTTTTTTGTAATTTAATTTTAATAATTTAATTATTATTTAGTTTTAAAATGTTGACATAATATCCCAAAACATTGTATTTTTAAAGTTATTTTATTTATTTATTTAATTTTTAAACATGGTCTCAAGTTTCATATTACACAAGTTTTTTTTATATATATTTCATATTACGCAAGCTTTTTTTTTAATAATTCAAGTTATTTTATTAATTTATTTTGTATTTAATTTTTTTGTAATTTAATTTTAATAATTTGATTATTATTTAGTTTTAAAATGTTGACATAATATCCCAAAACATTGTATTTTTAAAGTTATTTTATTTATTTAATTTTTAAAAATGTTCTCAAGTTTCATATTACACAAGTTTTTTTTTAATAATTCAAGTTTTATTAATTTATTTTGTATTTAATTTTTTTGTAATTTAATTTTAATAATTTGATTATTATTTAGTTTTAAAATGTTGACATAATATCCCAAAACATTGTATTTTTAAAGTTATTTTATTTATTTAATTTTTAAAAATGTTCTCAAGTTTCATATTACGCAAGTTTTTTTTAAATAATTCAAGTTATTTTATTAATTTATTTTGTATTTAATTTTTTTGTAATTTAATTTTAATAATTTAATTATTATTTAGTTTTAAAATGTTGACATAATATCCCAAAACATTGTATTTTTAAAGTTATTTTATTTATTTATTTAATTTTTAAACATGGTCTCAAGTTTCATATTACACAAGTTTTTTTTTTTAATAATTCAAGTTATTTTATTAATTAATTTTATTTATTTTTTTGTCTTTTTTTATTTTTAATTTATTTATTTGTTTTATTTTTAAACATGGCCTCAAGTTTCATATTACACAAGCTTTTTTTAAATAATTCAAGTTATTTTATTAATTTATTTTGTATTTAATTTTTTTGTAATTTAATTTTAATAATTTAATTATTATTTAGTTTTAAAATGTTGACATAATATCCCAAAACATTGTATTTTTAAAGTTATTTTATTTATTTATTTAATTTTTAAACATGGTCTCAAGTTTCATATTACACAAGTTTTTTTTTTTATATATTTCATATTACGCAAGCTTTTTTTTAATAATTCAAGTTATTTTATTAATTTATTTTGTATTTAATTTTTTTGTAATTTAATTTTAATAATTTGATTATTATTTAGTTTTAAAATGTTGACATAATATCCCAAAACATTGTATTTTTAAAGTTATTTTATTTATTTAATTTTTAAAAATGTTCTCAAGTTTCATATTACACAAGTTTTTTTTTAATAATTCAAGTTATTTTATTAATTTATTTTATTTTTTGTAATTAATTTTAATAATTTATTATTTAGTTTTAAAATTTTGACAAAAATAATAACCCAAAAAAATTTATTTTTTTAGTGATTTTTAAATTTTTTTTTTTTTTAAACTAGGTCTCAAGTTTCATATTACTCAACTCACATTTCACCTCATTTTAACCACTGGATATAACATATACGCCATGCTTTCTATTGCAAACACATGAGAAATGGTTAAGTGTGTCAAAGCTCCCCTGAGTCAATCCTGCTTTATGCATTACATGCGTGTTATTAGAACCTGTTTGGTGAATGTACCATTATTAACTGCTGATGAGATCATGAATAAAGCTCATATTAGTCATAGATGATTCATGATATAAGGTTTGTGACTGTGGCCGTGCCCTTATGTGAGAAACTAGGCCTCTCCACGACTGTAAACTGAACATCATGGGCTTTATATGGGACTGGACTCAACGTTGGTCAATCCTAGACTTATTTTGCACATACGAACTCACATGAACCTGTAACAATACATAATAAGCTTTATTAAACAGTCACTTGATGTTGTTGAATGTTGGGATCAGTAGGAGATGTGCATCAGATATGATTTGTAAATACGTGACTCATAGTTTCATAATATTTGAATGTGTTCATTGTTATATAATAGTGTTGGTTTCAGAATCGTGTTGACATGTTTATTCTTATAAATGATCACAGTTTATACAATATATTCTCTTTCTGTGTTTTGTATGATTATTTTAAGTTGTTCACATAAGAAAATATATTTGTATTTTAACTTTATTTTATTTTTAGTGTAATTTTATTTTTATTTTTATTTTAATAATTTTAAATGTTGTTGACAAATAATGACCCACAAATGGTCTTTTTAATTAATTTGTTTCTTTGAGTTTTATTTTATTTTTAAACATATAACACAAGTTTCACCTATTTTTGTTAACACTTTCTTTAAGTGATCATTTTAGCTATTTTTTTTCAGTTAAGTTTGTTTAATTTCATTTTATTTTTGAATACTTTTAATGATTTAATCATTTACTCTATTTTTTATTTTTAAGGTGTTGACGAAAAAATTACCCTAAAATTGTCTCTTTTTAATTATTAATTTTAAAATTAAACAGTATTGACATAAATGATGATATAAAAAAGGTGTTTTATTTTTGTGTTTATTTTATATTTAAACATTGTCTCAAGTTTCATATTACACTAGTTTTTATTTTAATATTTCAAGTTATTTTATTAAAAAGTCATTTTTGTCATTTAATTTTAATCATTTAATTAACATTTATTTTTTAAATGTGGACATAATGACCCAAAACATTGTATTTTTTTATTTATTTTTTTATTTATTGTATTCTCAAGTTTTTCTGTTTGTATTTTTTTTAAAAGCTATATTATTGCATTTAAGTTGTTGACAAGAAAAGACCCTATAACATTAAGATTTTTTATATTTTCTTTTTTACGTATTTTATATTTTAGCTTTTTTATATATTAATTTATTTTTCATTTTTGTTTGTGTAATTTTATTTTAATTGAATTATTTTTAAATTGTGTTGTTTTAAAAGTTTAAAACAAATGTAATTTTTTAATTTTAAAAGTTTCTTATTTTTGATAATGTTTGCATTTTATTTTTAAAAATGGTCTTAAGTTATTCTGTTTTAATTTTTTGCCTTAGCTCTACACCATTTTATTTTTTTTACACACACGCACACACACACACACACACACGTATATATATTTATTATTATCATTATTATTATTTTAAATAAAGTTATTTTATTAAATAATTTGTTTTTGTGTCTTTTTGTAATTTAATTTTAATAATTGATTTAGCTTTAAAATGTTATAACATAAATAATGACCCAAAACATTGTATTTTTAAAGTTATCCATTATTTTTACATTTATTTTTAAAAACAGTCTCAAGTTTTTCTATTTATATTTTATTTTTAATAGCCATCTAAATTTTCGCCTTTAAGTTGTTGACATAAGAAAAGACCCTACAACATTTATATATTTTTACATATTTATATTTATAATTCAAGTTATTTTATTTAATTTATTTTTAATTATTATTTAGTTTTAAAATATTGACATAAATAACTCAAAACATTGTATTTTTAAAGTATATAAGTATATATTTATATAATTTATTTTTACATTTTAAAGTATATTTTTACATTTTTAATTAGAATTTGTTATTTTTTAGCATTATTTCATTTTTAATTTTATGCAATTTAAAAAAAAAATGCAATTTTACTATTATAGTATATAAAAGTATATTATATGTATATATATATATTATTATATTTCTTCATTTATTGCTTATTTCTACACTTGTATGCCTATCCGAGTGCATTCACACTCGCGTCCCGTCTCTTTAAACCGCTTTCAGTGAACCGCCTCCTGATTGGCTCTCAATGACATCACCCTGCGCTTCCGTACAGCGCCGCTCCGCTCTCCTCCCACTTGTGTGCCGCTGTCGCTCTCCATCACCGCATGACTAGCGCCAGTGCGGAGCTCCATTGGTTCGGGCTCACGTCAGTCCGAAGTGATACTAGTGCGGAGCCGCTACAAACTCCAACTACATCAGTGAAGAGAGAGCAAAGCAGGACGGGAGGAAAATGTTGCGGGTCTCCAGCGCCGGGACCGGCTGAGCGGCTCAGACTCATCGATAAGCGGCGGAAGGAACACATTGCTGACCAACGCGACTCACATGTAAGTCTCAACATCATCTTTAAGTGTTCAGAGTTGTTTAGGAATTGCCAAGCATTGGAAATGCATACCGTCCCACCCCATTATAGATCTATAGGATGTGTTGCATTACAGGAGATGACAGGTTTAACACAGACACAGAAGTTCATTTGCATGCATTTCTGTCATCAGTCATTAGTGAGGCTGAAGTTGTGATCCTGACATGTTCTGTGCTGCTCAGAGCAAATCATCTGGAAATTGCATGCATTGTCACCGCATGAAATAATGATGATGTCTAGCCTCAGATGCAGAACCTTTCCATATTTTATTCCCAGCACGTCCACATGCCGTGTTTGGGAATGGGCTGTGTGCTCTTTTGAATTTAATGGGGTCAGCAATTCGCTTTGGTACATTTTGAGAGTCTCATGCCTATAGGAATCTGTCAGATTCCCGTGCAAATCCCGATACGTGTCGTTCTGGAAGTTGTGCACGTCTCCCAGCTCAAAGACATTCTGCAGGTTCCCTTTAAATTCAATGCAAAAACCATTCAGGTTCAGTCCGGGCCTGTTGAGAACAGACTGTCCGTTTGATAAAGGTACAGCCGTAGAACTAAAGGTTCTACACAGTGGGTTCTTTAGGTCAGTGTTTTTCAATTCTGTTCCTGGAGACACGTTTTCCTTATCAGACACATCAATTTTCAAAGTCTCTGCTAATTTTGATTTAAATTTTATTGTTACTATTTATTTTTAAGCATTGCATTTACACTTTTTTTTTTTTTTTTTTTTACTCTTTTTCTCATTGCGTTTACACTTCGGTGTCATTAAACCAGTTTCACCATCTTCCGTCTTCTGAAAATAATCCACATTGTCAATGTTTTTCTTATCGGACCCATCTATTTTCAAGTCTTGTAGTCTCTACTAATGTGCTGATGAGATTTATCAATTCTATTTTGTTATTTCTAACATGATTTTAGTGCTTTCACACTTGCACATATTTTGCTATTTTATTTTATATTTAAAATAAATTAATGCATTAATTTTTATATCATTAATTGAATAATTTATTTTAGTGTCATTTAAAGGTAAAGGATTTTTAAACACGTTATCGTTATTTCTTTGCATTCACACTTGCGTCCTGCCTCTTTAAACCAGTTTTACTGTCTTGCTGCTAATTTATCCAGTATATTTTTTTGTCCTGTTTGTATTTTATTTTTAATAACATTTTTATTTTTTGCCTTTAAGTTGTTGACACAAAGGACACTACACTTTCCTTTTTATATTTAAACATTTTTGACGTATATTTAAATATTTTTCTAATTATGTTATTTCATTTAAGTTAATTATATTTTTGCATGAAAGGGGTCATCGGATGCCCATTTTCCACAAGTTCATATGATTCTTTAGGGTCTTAATGAAAAGTCTCTAATATACTTTGGTTAAAAATTCTCAATAGTAGTGTAAAAAAAACACCCTTTTACCTTGTCAAAATCAGCTCTCCAAAACTTCAGCTCATTTTAAGACATGGCCCCTTTAAATGCCATCGAGCTCTGCTTGCCCCGCCCCCCTCTGGGATTATGTTCACTGTAGCCGCATTTAGCCGTGTTTATCGGCGAAACTTGCCAACAAGCACATTATTAAGAAAAGCCATTTGCAAGATGCATAAAAACCCCTTATACTCACTTCTGCTGTGGGTGAAGCTGCATCACAAATGATTCACACGAACATAGACGCATATGTAGATCGAAATCGGCGCTTTCCTTTTAAAAAAAACAAAAGTAACGTTGATCCTCTGCGTCTTCAGTGGCTCAGATGTCAGGAGTAATTGACTACTGCTACGTTCATTATTACATCCAACAACAGAACACCTCAGTCGCTCAATTAGAGTCTTCCTCTGCACCTGAGTCACACAATGGTAATCGTATTGGGACTGTTTCAGCTCAGTGAGGGCGGGGCTAAGGTAAGGCGCTCATGTCAATCAACTGTGTTTCGTCACACCGACAAGAAGCTGAGAATAACCTGATTTTAAAAAGAAGATATTACTTTTAAAAATAAAAAAAAAATACCACTGGGTGGATTTTTATCATTGTATGGCGGTTGTGTACACAAGCTGCCAACACACATTAATGTTTAAACAACATGTAAAAGTTAGTTTTGCATCCGATGACCCCTTTAAGACCCTAAAGAATCATATGAACTTAAAGGGATGGTTCGGAGTAGAATTTGAAGTTTTTTTTTTACCTTAGTTTAACATTTATGGAGATATTAGAGTTTTTTGAATTGCTTGTTACAGGAGTGAATGGTACATGTGATGTATCTCGTAAATTGCACCACTAAACGTGCAAGTAATCTTACCAAACTTGTGCAGTAGTGTAAATAGGTTATGTACTCACAAAACGCTGCAACAGAACATTTGTAAGTCCACCATGAGTGTTTTAAAAACACGTTTTACCCGAGAACTACTAGTCTCAAAAACTCTACAAGTCGACGTCACTTCCCTGGTTTGAAAAAAGCACGTAAAAGTCCTCCTACTACATCTGTGTGCATGTCAACTTCTAGGAGGACTTTTACGTGCTTTTTTCAAACCAGGGAAGTGACGTCGACGTGTCGCCATTTGTAGTTTTTGAGACTAGTAGGAATCGGCTAAAACGGCGAAATGGTGGACTTACAAATGTTCCGATGCAGCGTTTTGTGAGTACATAACCTATTTACACTACTGTACAAGTTTGGTAAGATTACTTGCACGTTTAGTGGTGCAATTTACGAGATACATCACATGTACCATTCACTCCTGTAACAAGCAATTCGAAAAACTCTAATATCTCCATAAATGTTTGACTAAGGTAAAAAAAAACTTCGGGTATTTACATGGGCTTCGGAGTGCATAGCAATGAAGTCAATTCTACTCCGAACCATCCCTTTAAAGGAACCCTAAAGGGTCTTCTATGGCATCGAGAAGCACCTTTATTTTTAATAACTCACAACTAACAAAAAAGTGCTTCTTCAGTGGCATAGCTGCAGAAAACAGCCTGTATTTTTAAATTCATGTGTGATTGTGGTGTGTTTCTCAGCGAGCAGCTTGCGACCGAGCGGACATCTGAGTTCTCCGTGGTGTGCCAGCCCTCTGTGGTCTCTCCATGCCTCCTTCTCCTCTAGACGACAGAATTGTGGTGGCGCTGCCAAGGCCGATACGACCTCAGGAACTCCGACTCCGCCTGGACACCAGCTACCTGGAAGCCACCGTGGGCACCGTCGGTCAGTCGACGGTAATCAGCAGCACCACCGTGGTGAAGATCCAGGCGACCAAGCTTTCGTATATGCCCTCGTCCAGCGGCTCCACACGCTCGCTGACGTGTGGATGCAGCAGTGCCAGCTGTTGCACGGTGACCACCTACGAGAAGGACGGCCAGGTGAGCGCCAGCAGCCCCAACCTGAACTCGGGAGTGGGCTATGGCGTCCCGACGGTGGGCCACGGCGAGGCCTACAGCGCGCCCAGCCTCACCTCCAGCCTGAGCAGGGGCGGCATGCGGGTCATCCACCCCAACGAGCTGGCCAAGAAGCTGACGCACTGCCCGCTGGGCCACCCGGTCGGGCCGGCGCCCGTCATCATCGACTGCCGGCCCTTCATGGAGTTCAACAAGAGCCACATCCGCGGCGCCGTGCACATCAACTGCTCGGATAAGATCAGCCGCCGGCGCCTCCAGCAGGGCAAGATCACCGTCCTGGACCTCATCTCCTGCCGCCAGAGCAAGGACTCCTTCAAGGGGATTTTTTCCAAAGAGCTGGTGGTGTACGACGAGAGCACCGTGGACCCGGGACGCTTGACGCCGTCGCAGCCTCTGCACGTGGTTCTGGAGTCGCTGCGGAGGGAAGGGAAGGACCCTATCGTTCTTAAAGGTAGGAGTGCTTTTTGAGAGTCAATGTTCGGGGAATGATGGGCTTCCAGTCCAGTCGAATGCTTTTTCTTCTTATATTTAGAGTCCAGGTGCTGAAAAAAAAAAAATTCTAAAAAGAATGTTCAGCACACATGAAATGGGTTTTTCTCAGTTCAGAGAACATTTGAAATTTTTTATTTTTTTTTTTGTGGAATGGAAAAGTTCTATGGATGTTAAATGTTCTTTAAGGAACCAATCAAATGCCTTTTCTTTCTTCTGACGCGTCTTATAGCCGGAAATTTTCTAAGAAAAAAAGGTAAATTCTAAAAAAAAATGCGCAGCACACTGTTACATTTTTTTTCTTAGAAGACCATTTTTTCTTAGCTCGAAGAACATTAAGGCCTGGTTTCACAGACAGGGCTTAGACTAAGCCAGGATTAGGCCATAGTTCAATTAGGACATTTAAGTCATTTTTATAAACATGCTTGGAAAAAACATTACTGGTGTGCATCTTGAGACAAAACAAAGGCACTGATATATTTTAAGATCAGTCAGTGCAATTTTGTTTCAGTTGAAACAGCTCAGACTTACATTTTAGTCTAGGACTAGGCCTTGTCTGTGAAACCAGGGGTTAGTTAAGTGAACAGTTATTAAAAAGAACCATTTTTTAAAATTGTAATGATAATTTTAAAAATGCATGTTAAAAGTTCTTCATGGAATTAATCAAATGCCTTTTCTTCCAATATTGTAAGATGAATTCTAAAAAAGAATGTTTAGCACACTGTTTAAAAATTAAGGTTTCAAATGGGGGTTTCCTTAAAAGACCAAAAAAAAACAAAAAAACAATCTTAACAAATCTTTTGTGGAATGGAAAAGTTCCATAATGGTTCAATATTCTTCATGGAATCAATCGAGTGCTTTTTCTTCCAACATTTAGAGTCCATTTTTTGCTTCCCCAAGGAAACTTTAAGTGATCAGTTATTAAAATAACCTTTTTTTTTTAATTTTGTAATGATAATTTTAAAAAAATTGATGTTAAAAGTCCTGAAGCCGAAATCTTAAGAATTTGTAAGATAAATTATAAAAAAGAATTTTTCAGCACACTGTTTAAAATGAAGATTCCAAATGTTTTTTTTTTGGGGGGGGGGGGTTTCTTAAAGGACTATTTTTTCTTAGTTCAAAGAACAGTTCCATGGATTATAAATGTTCTTCATGGAATCAATAAAATGTTTTTTCATCCAAAACTTAAAGTCTACTTTTGCTTCCCCAAGGAACCTTTAAGTGAACAGTAATTAAAAGATTTTTTTTTTTTCTTAGTGTGAAGATTTTTATTTTTATTTTTAATTCAAAAGAACATCTTTTCCCTATAAAAACTCTATAAAAGTTCTACGTGGAATCTATCAAATAATTTTTCCTGGAGCCAAAATCTTTTTAAGAAAAAATGTAAGATAAATTCTAAAAAGAATGTTTAGCACACTATTTGAAATTAAGGTTCCAGAAGGGTTTTTTCCTTAAAAGACAATGTTTTTCTTCAAAGAAGATCTTAAAAAATCTGAAGAATCATTTGTGGAATGGAAGAGTTCCATGGATGTTAAAGGTTCTTCTAGGCATCAATCAAATGCCTTTTCTTCTGACATTTAGAGTCATATGGCTGGATTCATGAAAATGTTCTTAAGAAAAAAGATTTTGTAAGATAGATTCTAAAAAGTATATTCGGTAGTACTCTTAATAATAAAGATTCCAAAAACATTTTTTTTCCTTCTTAAAAGAACCATTTTTTCATTTTTTTTTCTTAGTGTGAAAATATCGTAAAATATTTACTATAAATGATAAAGAACCTTTTGTGGAATGAAAAAGTCCAGATGATGTTAGATATCCTACAATGTCTATAAAAATCTTTATTTTTAAGAATGTAAAGCAATGGAAGCAATCAAAATCAAGAAAAGAGCAATGATATTCAAGTGCTAGGACAAGTCTCAGTTAGCCTAACACTTTTTTTGTTAATTATATAATAATTAAAAATATAACAAATAAATAGAATGCAAAAAGAATAGAGACGTGTTAGTTGTTGTTTTAAGAAAAACTGTTAAAGAGTCACTTTTTTAAAGAATAGAATTGGAATAGAGAGTGCTACAGTTAGAATAAAGTTTAAATGAAAATGTTGTAAATGTAAAAAAAAAATCCTCAATTTACGTTTTTAAGGAAACATTTTGCCCTCTTAGGTTTTGTCTTTATAACAATCTTGAGAAAAAACCCTAAGAACATGATGTATTCTCAAAAACATAACTTTACTCTTAAGAAAATAAGAAGAAAGAGTCTTAGTTAATAAATTGATAAAATAGATTGTAAGAATGTTAAATATATTCTTAAAAAATAAAAATTTCCATAGTTTTTATTCACATGCAGCAACACTGTAGAAGAAACATTTTTAGTTCCCAAAAGACCCTTTCAGTAATCAGTTCTTAAAAAGAACCTTTTTTTTCCAGTATAAAGAACTTATTATGGAATAGAAAGATTCCATGATTGTTAAAGATTCTTCGTAGAACCATCAATGCAGATCAAGAACTTACTTTAAAGAGTCTAAGAGCAGTTCTTGTAAAATTCTTAAATATTCTCATTCTCAAATATTTTATATCATAAATACATCTTATTTACATGTACAAACACTTTAATTCTAACACTCTTAAGAAAATAGTAGTTTGCTTTCTTGAAAGTGTTTTGTGAGTCCTCTGTCATAACATTTGTGCTGCCTTTTTAATTTCACTAACAGTCATTTGAGTCCTGCAGAAATAGAAGTAGCTGAATTATTCATTTCTAGAAATGACTCGCTATTCAACGCCTACTTTGTTTCGTTGCCATATGAACTTGATCTGAATTACTTCTCAAACATCAGTCTGTACTTTCATAGATGAAGCCACCCTCTCAAACACATACTTGGAGTTTTTTTTAGACCGATGCTTTTGAGTAATCGTATGGGATTTTCACTTTGTAAAAATGTCTTGATGTATCTTTTAGTTGCGATTGTACTAGGATTGGAGCTAGGCTTTTTTTCAGCAAGGATGCAACAAAGTGACAGTAATTACTTTCACTTTTACTGTTACAAAAAGACATTTAAAATGTTGCAAAAGATTTCTGTTTCACATAAATGCTGTCCTTTTGAACTTTCTGTTCATCAAAGATTCCATAAAAATAAAATGCATCACAGTTTCCACAAATAATTTCAGTACAACTGTTATCAAGATAATCAGCTAATACAATGTGTTGCAAAAAGACATTTATAATGTTACAAAAGATTTCTGTTTCACACAAATGCTGTCCTTTTTGAACTTAAAGATTAAAATATCAAGTAGCACAACTGTATTCAACACTGATAATAATCGGAAATGTTTCTTGAGTAGACACTGAAGACTGAAGTAATGATGCTAAAAAATTCTGCTTTGTGTCATAAAAATAAATTCCTTTTTTTTTTTTTTTTTTTTTACATTTTAACAGTTTTTATCGATTTTTAATCAAATAAAAGCAGCCTTGGTGAGCAGAAGAGACTTGATTCAGCAATTAACACTTTTTCAGTAAAGATACAACAAAGTAACAGTAAAGATTTTTACTGTTACAAAAAGACATTTATAATGTCAAACAAAACATATATATTTCAAATAAATGCTGTTCTTTTGAACTTTCTATTCATCTGTGAATCCTGAAAAATGAAATGTATCACAGTTTTCACAAAATATTCATAAAATATCCATAAAAATCAGAAAGGCTACTTCAGCAGCAAAACAGCATACTAGAATGATTTCTGAAAGATCTTTTTAATCAAATAAATACAGCCTTGGTGAGCAGAGAGACTTGATTCAGCAATTTTTCAGTAAAGATACAACAAAGTAACAGTAAATACTTTTATTGTTACAAAAAGACATTTATAATGTTACAAAAGATTTCTATTTTACATAAATGCTGTTCTTTTGAACTTTCTATTCATCAAAGCATCCTGAAAAATCAGTTTTCACAAAAATATCAAGCAGCACAACTGTTTTCAACACCTATAATAATCAGAAATGTTTCTTGAGCAGCAAATCAGAATATTAGAATGATTTTTGAAAGATCATGTGACAATGAAGACTGGAGTAATGATGCTGAAAATTCCGCTTTGTGTCATAAAAATAAATTCTGTTTTACATTGTATTACAATAGAAAACAACTATTTTGAATTAAAATATTTTTTCACATTTTAACTGTTTTTACTGCTTTTTTATTGCTTTAAATACAGCCTTGGTGAGCAGAAGAGACTCGATTCAGCAATAAATACTTTTTTTCAGCAAAGATGCAACAAAGTAACAGTAAAGACTTTTACTGTTACAAAAAGACATTGATAATAATACAAAAGTTTTCCATTTCAAATAAATGCTGTTCTTTTGGAACTTTCTATTCATCAAAGCATCCTAAAAAATTAAATCTTATCAGTTTCCACAAAAATATTCAGTAGGACAACAATCAGAAATGTTTCTTGAACAGCAAAACAGAATATTAGAATAATTTGAAGACTGGAGTAATGATGCTGAAAATTCAGCATTGTGTCATAAAAATGAATTCCGTTTTACATTATATGTGACCCTGGACCACAAAACCAGTCTTAAGTCGCTGGGGTATATTTGCAGCAATAGCCAAAAATACATTGCATGGGTCAAAATTATTGATTTTTCTTTTATACCAAAAATCATTAGGAAATTAAGTAAAGATCATGTTCCATGAAGATTTTTTGTAAAATTCCTACTATAAATATATCAAAATGTAATTTTTGATTAGTAATATGCATTGTTAAGAACTTAATTTGGACAACTTTAAAGGTGATTTTCTCAGTCTTTTTGATTTTTTTGCATCCTCAGATTCCAGATTTTCAAATAGATGCATCTCGGCCAAATATTGTCCTATCCTAACAAACCACACATCAATAGAAAGCTTATTTATTGAACTTACATATGATGTATACATCTCAGTTTTGTAAAATTTAACCTTATGACTGGTTTTGTGGTCCAGGGTCACATATTACACTATAAATAGCTGTTTTAAATAAGAATATTTTTTCACATTTTAGCTGCTTTTACTGCATTTTTAATGCTTTAAATACAGCGTTGGTGAGCAGAAGAGCCTTGATTCAGCAAATGGTTGTGTTGCGTCTGCAGCTGATCAGACTTCAGGTTGCTAAAGGCTTCAGGCCGTTGACTATTTGTGTGCAGGACGGCGCGCGCAGGCATGTCCAGCTCCGCTCAGCTGACCTCTCGCTGCGACGGCCATGTGCCACCGCGTGCCTGAGCTCCCGCGGCCCTTGGCAGCAGCTGACGGTGAAGAGTGAGCTCTATTCTAGCGGCGCGCGAGTCTGTTGCCATCTCTTGCCTTGTTTGGCTGCCGCGGAGAGTCGAGGGACGAGGGCAGAGCGCGTCTGTCAGCTGACGTCCACTTCATGCATCTGCTCCAAAAACCTAGACACCATAACGGCGTTCGTTTGCAACAGGATGCCTTCTAAGGGTCCTTGTGTTGAAAAAGTTGTACATATGAGTTGCATATAAGATAATCCCATAGTTAGGCTGCTGTTTTAGAAGTGTAGACAGTAAGTGGGTTTTGGAACGCAGCTGATATGTCAGGAGTGTGTTCCAAATTCTAAGAAGGAATCTCATTAAGTGGTTTGGAAAGGGTTTGGAACTCCCTATATAGGCTACGACATGAAAATGTGTGTTATGTAAATAATACTCCTCAAGCAATGTGCAGAAACTCAACTCACTGTTGATTTCTATAGAGTTTACTGAAGCTAATGACGCAGTACTCAACTTGGAAAATTAATATTATGTATTATTGACCCGCTTGGTAAATATGAGCAAAGAAGACTGAAAATAAATTTGCATTGTTTGTACTTGATGATTATTTAATAAAATGTACAAAAATCTAACCTTTCATTACATTTCATTTCGGGTTTTTTTCCCAGTTGTTTTACTGCAATGAAAGGTTTGATTTTTGTGAAGTTTTCGACCTTGACTGTATATTATATGCATGAACTTCAATGTCTTAAGTAGCACAGGTATATTTGTAACAATAGCCAAAAATACATTGCATGGGTCAGAGTTATCCATTTTTCCAGTTATTAAGTAAAGATCATGTTTCATGTATATTTTTTGTAAATGTTCTACTGTAAATATGTCAAAATGTAATTTTTGATTAGTAAAATGCATTGCTAAGAACTTAATTTAGACAACTTTATAGATGATTTTCTCAATATTTAGATTTTTTTTTGCACCCAAATTGACCCTTATGATTGGTTTTGTGGTCCATTTTTTTAAACACGTTTTTAGAAATAATTATACTAATTATAATGTATAAAACCTGATTTAATGATATATGTTGTGTTTTATAAATAATATTATATTATAATGAATAATGTTTTATATCATTATAAAAATATAACATGTAATTATACTTATAATTATGGAGATTGCATATAT
>NC_133373.1:44427826-44457414 GCF_049309525.1 Garra rufa
TGTGTTTTAGACTATATAGTAGTCTTTTAATTAATAATGTTATATTTATTTATGAAGGTTATATATAATAAAATGGAAATGGAGATTATATTATAACTATAAAATAATTCGATAATAAATAATGTTATAATTAACCATAAGGGTTCTATATATTATAAAATGGAAGTGGAGATTACATTTTATTATAATTATAAAATGAATAGATAATTATAATGTTTAATAATTCATAATATATAATGTTGTATTTTAGATTATATAATAATGTTCATTAATAATGTTATAATTAATTATAAAGGATATATATATTATAAAATGGAAATGAGATTAAATTATATTATAATTATAAAATAATTAGATATTTATAATGTTTTATTTTAGATTATATAGTAATATTTATATAATAATGGTATAATTAATTATAGAGATTATATTATAAAATGCAAATGGAGATTACATTATATTGTAATTATAAAATAATTAGATAAATATAATGTTTAATAATTCATAATATATAATGTTCTATTTTAGATTATATAGTAATATTTAAATTATTAATGTTATGATTAATTATAAAGGTTATATAGATTAGATTAGATAAAATAAGACATAATCATACAAATTATATTTTATAATTCCAAATGTATAGTTGTATATTATATTATAATAAAATATTAAATATTAATAATATTTAATAAAATATTTTTAAGTAATAATAATTCATTTTGGAGACTAAATTAGATTCGACATAATTATACATTACAAATGTAATATGGATTATTAGATATATTATATGATATTATTATATTATAATTAATAACATCTAAGTAATATTTTAATTAATTATTATGTTTTAAAAAGTTTCATCATTTATTTATAAAATGCAAATGGAGATTATATTATAAAATTACAATTATACTAATACATGATACCTAATATATTATCATATAGTGTTTTTTACATTAATAATCCATCATTAAGACGTTTTTAACGTCAAATCACTTCTTCAAGCTAAAATACTCCATATAGTCCATAATTCATAATAACGCTTCCTCCAGTGAAAAAGTCCATTTATTGTCGTCTTCTCACATCAAAATCCAGCCACGTATTTGTTTAGAGCTGTTTTGGCTTGTAAACGCTGTGCAGATTTCGCTCCTGATTTTAGAAGTGACTCAGATTTTGGTTAAAAATGTCTAAATGATGGATTTGTTTCAGCTTTTGTCTTCTCAAGATGTTAACTGATGGACTGGAGTGGTGTGGATCGCTTTTGGATTATTGTGATGTTTTTATCAGCTGTTTAGACTCTCATTCTGATGGCACCCATTCACTGCAGAGGATCTACAGCTTTTTAGAGAAACCTGGATTAGGCATCTTTTCATTTTGAGTCTTTAAGAAACAATAGCAGTGGGTTTCTATAAATGAGCGAGTGTTGTAGGTGTTTTCCTGTGTGTGATTTAAAGAACCCCCTTCATTGGGTACAGTGAGGTGTTTTCAGCCGCTGCATGATGTCAGTGTTTCTTGTGAATGAGAGGCAGGTTAACAGGTGTTACTGGTTTCACATTTGACTAACTGAAATTTAACGGACTATAACTGTATTCACTCACACCCTTTATTCATGAGCTGTGCATTGCTGGGGGAAGCGCAGATGTCCAGTATGACAAGTTAAACATTTATTATAAGGGTGTTTGCTGTTTGCTGATGATTGTTTTTCATTGTCGCTGTTACAGCTGTTGTTTGCTCGAGGCCTCAGGTGTTTATAGAGGTTTAACAGACAATTTTCTGCTTTTGTACACCTATATGAAAGCTTAAAACTTAATTGGAAAGCAATTTGAAGATTATATTGTATTAAAAAAGCTATTTCTGATATCCATAGTAATAGTAGTAAATAAAGTTGTATTTTATTGTATATAGAAATATTATAATTAGTAATGTTTTAATTGGTTTTGACTTTGGCGTCTGTTAAATGCTTAAATGTTGATGTAAATCGTACTATATTGTAAAATATAAAATAGAGTTAGCATTATATATTTGACTATTTATAGTTTGTTATACACCATATAAAAATCTGTAATGTTGTATTTTTATTATATATTAATACTATAATTATTTTTTAAATTCATTGTGGAGTTTCTATTATTAAATGGAGATTGCATTTATATTACAAAATTCATTTATAATAAATATATAAAAAAACTAAAAATTATATATATATTATATATATAATTATAATTTATAAAACTTGTTTTTATATTATATAGCAATCTTAGAATTAGTTAATTTATTGAGCTAATATAAGTATTTATGGTGTTGTATTTTATATTATACAATAATATTATAATTCTAACTATATATTATAATTATATTATTATAAAGTTTTAATTAATTATCACTTCAGATAATAGTTTTTTTTTTTTTTTTAAAAGCTTAAATGTAAATTATGGGTATTATATTATAATACATTATATTAAAAGATAATATTATAAAGATAATAATATGTAATCTTATATTATAGGTAATAAGGTAATATTATAATTATTTTTTTAATTAGTTATGGAGATTAGATAAATATATATTAAATAAAAATTATAATTTATAATGTCAAATTTAATAATATGCTGTGTATTATATTTTTTATGTTATTATTATATTATTTTGATATTATTTTAATAAATTATGGAGATTACATACATTTTACAAATTATAATTTATAATTCTAAATGTAAAATGTTGTATATTATGTTATATTTTAGTACATTATATTGAAAAAATAATATTATAAAGATGATAATATATCATTTTTGATTATAAAGTAATTCATAATTTTTTTATTAATTATGGAGGTTATATTACATTATAAAATTAAGACATAATTATACAAATTATAATTTATAATTTAAAATTTAATGTTATGCTGTGTATTATATTGTATTTATTATATTGCATTATTATTATTATTATTTTATAATAATACAAATTATAATTTAGAATTCTAAATGTAAAATGTTGTATGTTATGTTATGTTAAAAGATAATATATATAAATAATACAAATATTATAAAAAAAATATTTTTTTAAATGAATTATGGAGATTAGAATAGATAAAATAAGACATAATTATACAAATTATAATTTACAATTCCAAAAGTAATGATTTGTTGTATATTATATTATACTAAAAGATAATATTACAAAGTTAATATATAATTTTATGTTATAAGTAATATTATCTTTTTTTTAATTATGGAGATTAGATTAGATAAAATAAGACATAATCATACAAATTATATTTTATAATTCCAAATGTATAGTTGTATATTATATTATAATAAAATATTAAATATTAATAATATTTAATAAAATATTTTTAAGTAATAATAATTCATTTTGGAGATTAAATTAGATTCGACATAATTATACATTACAAATGTAATATGGATTATTAGATATATGATATTATTTTATTATAATTAATAACATCTAAGTAATATTTTAATTAATTATTATGTTTTAAAAAGTTTCATCATTTATTATGACTAATATCTGGAATTTCAGTGGCGTATTTTTTGCCACTGTAGTGCATTTATGACCTAATAAAGTGTGTGATAAGCGCTGACTGATCTCAGGAGATGCTATTAATCATTCAGCATGCAAATGCGACAGATCTGTAACGCGATCTGGAATTTATTCAACCTGAAATGCAAATTACATGCAAATCCTTCAGTGTGTTTGTCACCTGACCTCAAAAACACCACACATCTCTTATGATGAGACAGATGAGCACGCAACCTCCGTTCATAAAAAATAAATTACGGACAAAACGTTTCATTAAAACATTATTATATTAAGTGTCATGCTTAATACTTTATTTGTGATCTTTCAGCTACAGGTTATAGTCGCTCTCTTTTGATTAAGCTTCACTAGAGCAATGTATTTATTGCTTTTAACTGGGAAGTTCACTTCCAGAACAAAAATGTACAGATAATGTACTCACCCCGTCTTTCTTTCTTCAGTCGAAAATAAATTGTTTTTTGAGGAAGACATTTCAGTAATGTTCTCGATATAGTGGACTTCTATGGTGCCCGCGAGTTTGAACTTCCAAAATGCAATTTAAATGCAGCTTCAAAGAGCTCTAAACGATCCCAGATGAGGAAGAAGGGTCTTATCTAGTGAAACAATTGGTTATTTTCTGAAAAAAATTACGATTTATATACTTTTTAACCTCAAATGCTCATCTTTTCTAGCTCTGCATGTCTCTGTGTATTCCGGTTCAAGACAGAATATTAATGTTCAAATATTCAAACATTTCAGGATTTCTCTTTATATAATGGACTTTTATAGTGTCTGTGAGTTTGAACTTCCAAAATGCAGTTTAAATGCAGCTCCAGAGGGCTCTAAATGATCCCAGCCGAGGAAGAAAAGTCTTATCTAGCGAAACAATTGGTTATTTTCTAAAATAAATTACAATTTATATACTTTCTAACCTCAAATGCTCATCTTGTCTAGCTCTGTGTGAACTCTGTGTATTCCAGTTAATTATCATGTTAATTATTGTGCCTTTTAGCCCCAACATCAGGATTGCTTTTTACCCAAATACCATATTTTTACACATTCTTTCATTATTTAAAAACTGTTGCTTTAATTATCTTTAAAAACTGAAAATCATTAAGAAAACCTTTGTCTGAATATATTTGTTTTAGATCAAGAAAGCACAGAATCGACTTTGCACTGCTGCCCGCAATCTTGAAAAGCAGATGTTTTGGAAAGTGCTACTGCATGTTTTTCTGCCATCTAGTGCTTTACAGGAAAAATAATATCAAAGGCGCCTTTTACCCCGGGGCACCTTTAGCTAGTGATCAACCGATATCAACCGATTTTTTAGAACCAATACCGATTTTTTTTTTGTTGCATGTTTATTGGGGCACTTGATGGATTATCTTGTGACTCATTGAGTTCCTCTCAATTTCTAGCTACATTTCAGGCATTTATGTAACACATCTAATATGTGCATTAATAGCTGTTATGTTAAATAAGGTTTACTAATTACAGCTAAGCAAGTGCTTTACCTATTTACGCCATTGTTGTTATCTCGTCTCCCCTCAGACCTGCCGCAATTCCTAAAACACCCACAAGATGGCAGCGTTTATTGGTGAATCCGATATTACAAAACCGATAACCGATTATGTTAAAATGCTTAAATATCGGGGGAAAATATCTGTATATCGGTATACTGTACATCTGTATATCTGTACATCCGTATATCGGTATATCGGAATATCGGTATATCGGTATATCTGTATATCTGTATATTGGTATATCGGTATATCAGTTGATCTCTGCCTTTAGCCCTATTGTACCCTATAAATTGGATTTTTTTTTAAATAACCGAAATAAATAAATAAGCTGCATTTAAACTGCATTTTGGAAGTTCAAACTCACAGGCACCATAGAAGCCCACTATATGGAGAGAAATCCTGAAATTGTTTCATCAAAAAACAATTTCTTTACTGAAGAAAGACAGACATGAACATCTTAGATGACAACGGGGTGAGTACGTTATCTGTAAATGTTTTTTCTGGAGTGAACTTTTCCTTTAAGGTAAGACACTGCAGGTAAAAATGCACTATTTTCAACCTATATTTGCATCTGTCAAGTTTGAGATTTTGGGCTTTTTGGTTTTTCAATTAGTTGTTTTTTAGAATAGTAAAAACATCCAAAACGAAAACATCCAAAACACACTGTTAAGTGTTTCTTTTACAGCACTTTATCTATTTGTGTCAATAGATTTCAATTACAATCCATATTTTTAAAGGCAAAATATTTTTTTCTCCTACACTGAGCCGTAAATCTCCACTTCAGTAGCACTTACACACACCAAACTTTACATTTTTATTACTAAATATATCCTGAAAGTTTTTACAGAGGGATTTGTTCATATATAATTTGCTAGATATATGTTATATATAACATTTTATCCCCCCCCCCCTCAAATTTTTCTGTTTGCAACTGGCTTCACTCAGCGCATATTTCATTAAATATTGCCTCATTTGCATATTTAAATCTAACATTTTAGAAAACTTGTAATACAAAAAATGTTTGCAATTATTAATGCAATCAATTAACTGGGTAAGCAAGGCGATAACTATTTGTAATTTTTTTTACCCTATTCACCTGCAGTGTCTCGCCTTAATTGAAGTTTCTGCATTTGTGTAATGTAGGAGGCCTGGCTGGTTTCCGGCAGAGCCACGATGATCTGTGCGAACACTCTCTTCACCTGGAGGAAGGACAGGACGGCAGTACGGCGATGGGCCTGTCGGGGGCGCTACCTCATTCCCTGCCCTCCACGCCGGACATCGAGAACGCCGAGCTGACGGCCATCCTGCCCTTCCTGTACCTGGGCAACGAACGCGACGCTCAGGACCTGGAGCTCATGCAGCGCATGGACATCGGCTTCATCCTGAACGTCACCACGCACCTGCCGCTCTACCACTACGACCTCGGCCTGTTCAATTACAAGCGCTTACCCGCCACCGACAGCAACAAGCAGAACCTGCGGCAGTACTTCGAGGAGGCCTTCGAGTTCATAGGTATGTCAGCACAGAATCTAGTGAAACCTGTCAAAATCAAGTAAAAAAATTAATAAAATTTGCTGAAAGAAAAATTTGTTTAATTTTATTTCAGCTAAATTTTTGTTTATTTATGTATTTATTTATTTATAGTGCTGGGCAATGATTAATCATGATTGATCACATCTAAAATAAAAGTTTTTGTTTATATAATATATGTACATGTATATATAAATACACACACATGCCTGTATATATTTAGGAAAACTGTCATGTTTACGTAAATATTTTCTGAATATAAAAATATTTACTGTATGTGTGTCTTTATATACATGCAGAATCAATTATATAAATTATTTTTGCAATTGCAATTAATAATATACTCTAGTCTAAAATATATAAATAATATAAACAAAATATATAATATGAATATAATAATATAATAAAAATATTCTAATTACAATTTGTGTGTTACGTGTGTGTGTGTGTGTGTGTGTGTGTGTGTGTGTGTGTGTGTGTGTGTATATATATATATATATATATATATATATATATATATATGATTGTACATAGAATAAATTGTATATAATTCATAATTACATAAGAATAGATATAAAATGCAAAATGATTGGTTATTATCCTAAAAGTTGTCATGTATAATAAAAAATTACAATTGCAATTTATATGTAATTATATGTATATTTTTTATATTACATAAAAAATATACATTATATATTATATTATGATATATTTTATTAATATTATATAATGTTATATTATTATAAATTATGTATTAATAATTTCATAAATATAATTAAAATATTTAACATGAATAATAATAATAATAATACTGAATTAATTGTTAATTATTATTTTAATAACATTAACGATTAATATAAATATTACATTCTAGTTACAATTTGTGTGAAATATATATATATATATATATATATATATATAATATAATGAATAAATAATATGTAGAGTAAATTATATATAATTAATAATTACAGAATATAATTAAAATATTTTATATATAATGCATAATAAACTATATAAATAATAATAAAAATAATTAATTAAAATTTAAATGATTACATATAGCATATTGTATAAATTATATATAATTAGTAATTACATAATAATAATAATAATAATAATAATAATAATAATAATAAAAATAATAATAATAATAATGATAATAATAATAATAATGATAATAATTAAAAAAAATAATAATACATATATATATATATATATATATATATACACACTGCATTAAAATAATATAAATTATATAAATATTGTAATAATTACAGAACATAATTAAAATATTTTATATATAATGCATAATAAACTATATAAATATTATAAATAATAATAAAAATAATTAATTAAAATTTAAATGATTACATATAACATATAGTATACATTATATATAATTAGTAATTACATTATAATAATTATAATAATAATAATAATGATGATATTTAAAAAAAATAATACATATATATATATATATATATATATATATATATATATATACACACACTGCATTAAAATAATATAAATTATATAAATATTGTAATAATTAATAATAAAATATTAAATAATTACATTTATTTATTTATTTATTCATGGAGATTCAACCTGATTGAAGGGGGGAAAATGTCATTTTCTAGAGCAGGGACATTAGTGACCTGACAAGTGCTTTGGTAAAGCAAGATTTCAAAGAAAAATGCTGATGATTTTTAATAACATGCTTTGTTTTTCCTTCCACAGAGGAGGCGCACCAGGCCGGCCGGGGTCTCCTCATTCACTGCCAGGCCGGCGTGTCTCGCTCCGCCACCATCGTGATCGCCTACCTGATGAAACACACCTGGATGACCATGACGGACGCCTACAAGTTCGTCAAGTCGCGGCGGCCCATCATCTCGCCCAACCTCAACTTCATGGGCCAGCTTTTGGAGTTCGAAGAAGACCTGAATAACGGCATCACTCCGCGCATACTCACGCCCAAACTCACCGGCCTCGAGACCGTCGTATAGTGTCACCTTTCCATACGGAATACCCTTGATTTTGGAGACGTGCATGAGGAAAACGGACCGTTTTTTGCCCTCCCGTCCCGCCGGCGTTCAGCCAAACACTGTGCTGCGGTCATGCGACGGCTCTTGGCCGCTGGTGCTGGCTAAAGCCCCCAGAGGAGGCTGGATTTCCGCTCGTTTCATCGTTCTTATTCTATTTTTATACACCTAAGGTGGCTTCACTGTGCAATAACGTCTGTGTGGAAAGCAGCCGGGTGCGTGATGTGTATATAACAGCAGCGAGACTTTCAGCCCACCCGGTTAGTTGTGTACTTTTGTGTTTTTCTTACATTTAGGCACTGATTTATGACATTTAAAACACCTGAAACCAGCTTTATACATGTTTCGGATGCGTCTTTGTGTGTTTACACTGGCGCTCAGAAGCTTGGGATCGGTGATGCTTTTTAAAGGAGACTTTTCTGCTCCTCAAGGCTGTGTTTATTTGATTAAAAATACAGAAAAAAACTGTAAAATGGTGAAATGTTAATGCAATTTAAAATAGTGGTTAACTATTTAATATACTTTAAAATATAATTTATTTCTGTGATGCAAAGCTGATTTTTTTTTAGCATCATTACATTCTTCAGTGTCACATGATCCTTCAGAAATCATTCTAATATACTGATTTATTATCAACTTTTTGTGATACTTTTTCAGGATTCTTTGATAAATAAAATGTAAAAAAAAAAACAGCATTTATTTAAAATAAAATAAAAACTTTTGTCACAATAAACACGTCGTTCAAAGTTTGGGGTCAGAAAATGTTTTCTTTCTTTCTCTCTTTGAAAGAAATCAATACTTTTATTCAACAAGTATGTGTTAAATTTATAAAAAAGTGATAGTAAAGACTTATATTGTTTGAAAAGATGTCTATTTTCAATAAATGCTGTTCTTTTGAACTTATTATTTATTAAAGAATCCTGAAAAAAGTCTCACAGGTTCCAAAAAACAGTTGTACTATACTTCTTCTTTTTTTTTTTTTTTTTGAAACTGTGATACTTGTTTCAGGATTCTTTGATAAATAAAACATTAAAACAGTGTTTATTTAAATTCATTTAAAAATGTTGTAACAATAAACACCTCATTCAAAGTTTGGGGTCAGAAAATGTGTTCTTTCTTTTGCTCTTTGAAAGAAATTAATACTTTTATTTAGCAAGGATGTGTTAAACTGATAAAAAGACTTATATATATGTGTATATTGTTAGAATGAATGGTGTTCTTTTTTACTTTTTATTCATTAAAGAATCCTAAAAAAGTATCACAGGTTCCAAAAAAAATATTAAGCAGCACAACTATTTCTAACATTGATAGTAAAAGTAATAAAGCAGTATATTAGTATGATTTCTGAAGGATCATGTGACACTTATGACTGGAGTAATGGGGCTGAAAATTCAGTTTTGCATCACAGAAATAAATTATATTTTAAAGTATATTAAAACAAAAAACTGTTATTTTAAATCGCAATAATATTTCATAATATTACTTATTTTTCTGTATTTTTGATCAAATGCACAAAACTTTGATAAGCATAAGAGACTTTTTAAAAGCATTAAAAATCTGAAACTTTTGAGCAGCAGCGTATATCTTTCGCATCGCTGACAATCAGAACAAACCTCATTTGAATGTTCTTTAAAAATAACCGATTGCATGATTGCGCCAGAAAACTAAAGTATAATACTATTATATAATGATCAAAATATAGCTCAAATCATTTGCTTGACTATTGAGAAATTTTATTTTTGTTTGAATTGACCGTTTTCATATTAGGTTGGTCAGTGGTGCACATGTTTGCACATTGGGTCTGTTTCTGCTTCTGCAAGTGTGCGTTTGTCCGAATGGGATTGTTATCTAACGTATATTACGCTCCTATGTATGTTTTTGGGCTTCACTGACACTGTGTTCAACGGTTCAACTCTCTCTCATGACCTCAAACTGGCCAGAAAGATGAATGGATGCTTGTGAATTTCAGCTTTTTGTGCACACATAAGAATTGTGCCTCTATTGGTGCCTTAACTCATTTTTGTGATTGTTTTTTTTTTTTGTTTTTAATGTGTGAAACGGCGTTTGTGTGTGTTTTAGTGTGCTGGAAGAGTCAAAAGGTTGATTTTTATCATGGTTATGTTCTCCTTTCTCATAACAGAACTGAAACGCTGTGAACTATAACAAAACTCTGGGCTCGTCTAAATGTTGAAACGCAAAATGCACCAGAGGACAGTTTATTATACATTCGCCTGGACTCTGTCAATCCTCGCAATTAAGGGTTTTTCTAAAGAATACATTTAGTTTTTCAGCTTTACACAAACCTCCTGCACTTTGGCTGTACGGTTTTGAAAACTTGCATATTATTGCTTTTGTTTAAGTCGAAGACGTATTGCTCTTAGAAATACAACCAGAACACTTACCTTGAATGGTTTCAGTGAAATTGTATCGCTATATTTGTAATTTATATATATACATACACACATATGTAAGTATTGAAAATTTGACTTAAAATAGTTACAAGAGATCCTCACAATCAGTAAAAGCAGTTTATTATTATTATTATAAAAACCCAACCAGCACACTTATTAATCTGACTGTCTACTGATCAGGCCATTAGAAATTATTAGAAATGATTATATTCAAATCAGTAGTTCAGACACTGTGCCAGTATCACTTTTTCTATTTCTTAGTTTTTCTTGCTTTTATTTTTTAGCCACAGGATTTGCTCATTTATCTCACAATTCTGAGAAAATTGCAAGATATAAACTCATAATTGCAAAAAAAAAAAAGGCAGAATTGTGAGCCTTTTTTTATTCTGTGAAGAAAAGAAACTGAATTGCAAGATGTAAACTTTGTCAATTTGATGAAAAAAGGTCATAATTCTGAGTTTATATCTTGCAATTTTACATTTTTATCTTTTTTATCGCAAAATACGCTAGTCACAGTTGTGGAATAAAATTTTTTTATTCCATTGTGGAATTTAAAAAAAACTGATTTGCAAAATGTAAAAATAATAATAATAATAATAATAATAATAATCTTTTTATCTCACAATTCTGACTTTTTTCCTTGAAATTCTCAGTTTCTCTTGCAGTTGTGAGATTAAAAAGTAAGACTTTTAAGGGTTTTTTTTAAGCAGAAGTTTAAAAACTTTCAATTATCTTTTTAAAAAAAATTTAAGAAAGAAAGTTTATGAGTTTATATCTTGCAATTCCAACTTTTTTTCTTAGAATTGTGAGTTTATATCTTGTAGTTCCGAGTTCATATCTTCTTTTTCTCAGAATTATTAGAAATAAAGTCCAAATGCGAGATGAAAAGTTACAATTTAGAATTCTGTGAAGAAAATAATTATTTTTGTCTAACAACTCTGACATTTTTCCTCACAAACCTTAGTTTATATAGCAATTCTGGCTTTTTTACTTTTTAAAGTTTGAATTGTGAGATAAAAAGTCATAATTACCTTTTTATTGCAAAGAAAAAAAATTGAGAACAAAATGTTTTCTTTTTTCTCAAAATTGCAAGAAAAAAGTCTGAATTGTGAGCTAAAAAGTCGCACTTACCTTTTTTTTTTTAATTCTGTGAAACTAAAAACAGAATTGCGAGATGTTTGTATCTTGTAGTTCTGAGATTATATCTTATTTTTCTCAAAACTCTAAGAAAAATTTCCAAACGAAGAGATTCAAATTTTGGCGGGAAATCTATATTTTTTTATATCTTTTAATTCTGACCTTTTTTTCCCCTATGAATTGTGAGAAAAAAGTTAGATTTGTAAGGTAAAGTTGCAGTTTACTTTTTATTGTAAAGAAACAGAATTGTCAGAACAAAAGTTAGAATTCTGATTTTATATCTTCTTTTTTCTTAGAATTGCAAGAAAAACATTGGAATTGTGAGATAAAAAGTCACAATTACCCTTTTTCAATTCTGTGAAACAAAAAACAGAATGGCGAGATGTAAACTCTGTAAATTCAAAGAAAATGGTCAGAATTCTGAGTTTATATCTTGCAATTTTTATACAAAATACATATTTCACAGTTGCCTCTTTTTTTAAGTAATCTATTGCGGAATTTAAAACTGATTGCAAAAAGATGATCTCACAACTTTTCTTGAGTTTATATCTTGCAATTCAGATTTTTTTGATTTTTTTTTTCACGAAGGAAAAAGTCAGAATTGTGAGAAAAATAGTTCCAATGACCTTTTTTAAAAAAACAGAATTGCGAGGGGGAAAAAAGTCAAAATTGTGAGATTAAAATTTTGGCGGGAAAAAACAAATGTTTTATATCTTGCAATTCTGACCTTTTCCCCCCCTACGAATTGCAATTGTTAATCACTTTTTATTGTAAAGAATTTATTGTAAACAGAATTAAGTTTATATCTTCTTTTTGTTCTTAGAATTGCAAGAAAAACGTCTGAATTGTGAGATAAAAAGTCACAATTACCCTTTTTATTCTGTGAAACAAAAAAACTGAATTGCGAGATGTAAACTCTGCAAATTCTAAGAAAAAGGTCAGAATTTATATCTTTTATAAGAGTTTATATCTTGCAATTTTACGTTTTTAAACAAAATACATAAGTCACAGTTACCTTTTTTAAATATTCTATTGCGGAATTAAAAACTGATTGCTTTATATCTTGCAAGTCAGAATTGTGAGATAAATAGTTCCAGTTACCTTTTTTTAAATCCTGTGGTAGAAAGAAAAAAAAGAATTGTGAGGGGGGGAAAAGTCAGAATTCTGAGTTTATATTTTGCAATTTTGACTATTTTTCTTAGAATTCTAAGTTTGTATCTCAGAATTGTAAGAAAAATTCTAAATTGTGAGATTCAAATTTTGGCGGGAAAAAGAAATGTTTTGTGTCTTGCAATTCTGACCTTTTTTTTTAGATTTGTAGGGTTAAAAGTTGCAGTTTAAAACTGAATTGTTCAAATAAAAGTTAGAATTCTGAGTTTATATCTTCTTTTTTCTTAGAATTGAAAGAAAAATGTCTGAATTGTGAGATAAAAAGTCGCAATTATCCTTTTTTAATTATGAAACAAAAAACAGAATTGCGAGATGTAAACTGTAAATTCTAAAAAAAAAAGTCTGAATTCTGAGTTTATAGTTTGCAATTCTATTTTTTTTAATAGAATTGTAAGTTTGTATCTTTGTTATATCTTTATATTTGTTGTGAGAAAAAATTCTAAATTGTGAGATTCAAATTTTGGCGGGCAAAAAAAAACATTTTTTTGTATCTTGCAATTCAGACCTTTTTCCCCCCTACGAATTACAAGTAAAAAGTTAATTACTTTTTTATTGTAAAGAATTTATTGTAAACACAATTGAGTTTATATCTTTGTTTTGTTCTCAGAATTGTAAGAAAAATTCTAAATTGTGAGATTCAAATTTTGGCGGGAAAAAGACATGTTTTGTATCTTGCAATTCTGACCTTTTTTTTTTTAGATTTGTAGGGTTAAAAGTTGCAGTTTACTTTTTATTGTAAAAAAAACTGAATTGTTCAAATAAAAGTTAGAATTCTGAGTTTATATCTTCTTTTTTCTTAGAATTGAAAGTAAAATGTCTGAATTGTGAGATAAAAAGTCGCAATTATCCTTTTTTAATTCTATGAAACAAAAAACAGAATTGCGAGATGTAAACTATAAATTCTAAAAAAAAAAGTCTGAATTCTGAGTTTATAGTTTGCAATTCTATTTTTTTTATTGAATTCTAAGTTTGTATATTTGTTATATCTCAGCATTGTGAGAAAAAATTCTAAATTGTGAGATTCAAATTTTGGCGGGCAAAAAAAAACATTTTTTTGTATCTTGCAATTCTGACCTTTTTTCCCCCTACGAATTACAAGTAAAAAGTTAATTACCTTTTTATTGTAAAGAATTTATTGTAAACAGAATTGAGTTTATATCTTTGTTTTGTTCTCAGAATTGTAAGAAAAATTCTAAATAGTGAGATTCAAATTTTGGCGGGAAAAAGACATGTTTTGTATCTTGCAATTCTGACCTTTTTTTAGATTTGTAGGGTTAAAAGTTGCAGTTTACTTTTTATTGTAAAAAAACTGAATTGTTCAAATAAAAGTTAGAATTCTGAGTTTATATCTTCTTTTTTCTTAGAATTGAAAGAAAAATGTCTGAATTGTGAGATAAAAAGTCGCAATTATCCTTTTTTAATTCTATGAAACAAAAAACAGAATTGCAAGATGTAAACTGTAAATTCTAAAAAAAAAAAGTCTGAATTCTGAGTTTATAGTTTGCAGTTCTATTTTTTTAAAGGATTCTAAGTTTGTATCTTTGTTATATCTCAGCATTGTAAGAAAAAATTCTAAATTGTGAGATTCAAATTTTGGTGGGCAAAAAACCCCATTTTTTTGTATCTTGCAATTCTGACCTTTTTTCCCCCTACGAATTACAAGTAAAAAGTTAATTACTTTTTTATTGTAAAGAATTTATTGTAAACAGAATTGAGTTTATATCTTTGTTTTGTTCTCAGAATTGTAAGAAAAATTCTAAATTGTGAGATTCAAATTTTGGCGGGAAAAAGACATGTTTTGTATCTTGCAATTCTGACCTTTTTTTTAGATTTGTAGGGTTAAAAGTTGCAGTTTACTTTTTATTGTAAAAAAACTGAATTGTTCAAATAAAAGTTAGAATTCTGAGTTTATATCTTCTTTTTTCTTAGAATTGAAAGAAAAATGTCTGAATTGTGAGATAAAAAGTCGCAATTATCCTTTTTTAATTCTATGAAACAAAAAACAGAATTGCGAGATGTAAACTATAAATTCTAAAAAAAAAAAAGTCTGAATTCTGAGTTTATAGTTTGCAATTCTATTTTTTTTTTATAGAATTCTAAGTTTGTATCTTTGTTATATCTCAGCATTGTGAGAAAAAATTCTAAATTATGAGATTCAAATTTTGGCGGGCAAAAAACCCCATTTTTTTGTATCTTGCAATTCTGACCTTTTTTCCCCCTACGAATTACAAGTAAAAAGTTAATTACTTTTTTATTGTAAAGAATTTATTGTAAACAGAATTGAGTTTATATCTTTGTTTTGTTCTCAGAATTGCAAGAAAAATGTCTGAATTGTGAGATAAAAAGTCGCAATGACCTTTTTATTTTTTTATACCGTGGTGAAACCGGGCTTCCATATGAACCTCCTATAAGATGTATGATTAAATGAACATGTTGGATGATTAAAAACTGAATGCAAAGCACATTTGTAATATTTTAAAGCTTTCCTGTAAATGTACCGCGGTATGCTAAAGGTGCAGATTCTGTTCCATTCATGTTCAGCTGATGCAAAGTGTGTTTTTGTTTCCAAATGTCACTTCTGTCAGTCACACTGTGCTTGTACGAGCGCGGCCCGGACCATCTGAATCCGGCTCCGGGATTTCAAGGGCAAAAACTGTCCGGGTGCGCTCGGCAGACGGTAGACATATTTGCTAATGGATTTCTATGCATTGTTTATATTTTTGCACTGACTTCAAAAAAAAAAAACATAAAAAGAAAAAATAAGCTTATAATTTTCTTTTTTTAATTTATTATTTTCCCACAAAGGTGCTACGACGCTGGAGGCCTTCCACACTGTTTTTGCATGACCTGCTTTGGTAAAGTGTCTTCCTGTAAGCCAAGAGCTCTCTTTAAATGTCAGAGTTCACAACACTGTTATTTTGTAATGTGGGGTTTGGAAATAAACAACGAAAAAGAAACGATTCTTAATGACTTTTTTTTTTACTTTTTATAACGCTGATGCATGTGTGAGCATCTCTGTTACTGTTGTTCGTACTGTATTTGTATTTGAGCAAAAATGTAACTCTATTAATTCTTTAACCAAGCAGCAACATAATAAAAAATAGCAACACCCTGGCAACCAGCCAAAACATCTAAGCATGTGCATAGCAACGCATTACAGCCTATTCAGAACCAGTGTTGTTACTGTTAACTAAAACTAAAGCATATATATGTGTTATTTTAGTTTTTTATCTGAACTACCATTATTTTGAAACAGTTCTTATTTTTATATTTTCAGTTTTTATCAAAATGTTTGTTTTTATATATTTTATATGTAATTTTATTTTTTATTTTTAAAATATTTTTTTATGGTTTTAATTTTGGTTTAGTATATAATATTTTTAGTAACTAAATATAAACGCAATAAGATAAGAGACAAATCAAAATATTAATGAATACTATAATATTATATTAATAATTAATATATATTTCATCTAAATTTTAGTTCATATATATTATATATATATATATATATATATATATATATATATATATATATATATATATATATATATATATATATATTTTAGTTTATATATATATATTATTTTTTGTTTAATTTAATTTTAGTTAAAATGTTTGGTTTTTTATTTTATAGTTTTAATTTTGGTTTTAATATATAGTATTATTAGTAACTAAATAAAACTAAATAAAATAAAAATAAATAAATAACTAAAGTAAGTAACTAAATAAAAATTAGAAATGTTGCAACTGAAGCTGAAATAAATGTTTTTTTTCTTTATATATTTTATATTTTGTTTTATATTGTATGTGATTTTAAAATGTTCCAAAAATTATTTTTATTTTAAATTTTATGGTTTAAATGTTAGCATATATAAGTTGAAAAGCCTTAAAGAAATAAAAAAGAAATTAAGCACATAACCAAATAATTAAAATAAAACTCAAAATAAAAACTGAGTATTTAAAAATAAGAGACAAGTGAAATATTAATAATAATAATAATAATAATAATAATAATAATAATAATACATAATACTATAATAGTTAAATTTGTTTTAAATAATTTATAATTTATAAATAAAATAATTTATTTTAGTTTTATCATTAATTCTATTATTTATTTATTTTATTTTAAATATATAAATATAAATAATTAAAATTAATTTATGCTTTAGCAACTGTAGCTGAAATAAAAGTTTTATTTTTTTAAAATATATTTTATATTATATTTAATTTTTTTTAAGTAACAACATTTTGTTAAATTTTTTTATTTTAAATTTTATGGATTCAATTTTCAAGTAGAAATGCCTAATAGAAATTAAAAAACAAATATTAAAATTAAACTTAAAATGAAATTTAAAATGAGTATTTAAAAATAAAAGAAAGTAGAGAAAATATTAAATAATATTTAATATTAAAATATTAATAATATATAATAATACTATAATAGTTTTAAATACTTGAAAAAATATTTTATTTTTCAAATATTTTATTTATTTATTTATTTTTAATATATAAATAAAAATTTTGGCTTGTGACATTATTTTTATTTTATTGTATTTTATATTTGGATTATAATGACAATTAAGCACATTTCATCCAAAAAAGAACAACATGCATGATTGTTTTATTTTATTTTATTTTAGTTTAGTTTAAAGTACTTAAAAAAAAAACTTTATTTTTTAAATATTTTATTTTATTTACATTTTTTTTTAAATATCTAAAATAAAAATGATTAAAAAAATATATTTTTTATTTTGCATGAGCAAACTCCACTTACATTTCTAAAGAACACGTAAAATTCTATTTAATAATATAAAATGCATTAAAATATTCATAAAAGTGCAATACTCCTCATTCTTACTATGAAATCTGACAGTCAGAAAGCGTAGGCCGTATCAGCCTTCTGCGGCTCGTATGGGTCTATATTTGTTGGTGGGATTGTCCGGGTGGGAGGGTTGAATTCTCTCCATAGGAACAGAGGCCAAAAATAGTTTTTAGTGTGGTTTCTAATTAGAAGTGATGAGAGTCCCGCCTCATTAATTTGCTCCAATGGTGGCTGTCAGTCGTCCGCACTAGAATAGCCGTGATCCCAGCGCTGTGGTGTTATGGACGTATTAGGAAAAGCCAAGCTCTGACAACAGAGCGATGACTAAAGGAGGAGCTTTCACTCTCTCAGATCTCATGAGAGTCCTCTTCCATGAACTTTAACTCTGATGAAGCTGCTAAACATCCTTAATAGTTGTCAAACTGACCCAAATGTGACACGTTTTGAGGTTTGGGTCTCAGGAGAACGATCTGAGATGCAGGAGACTCAAGTTTTCTTTCCAGGGTTTTGTGAAATGCAGCATGTGGCTTTAATGGCACCCTTGTTGGCGTCTGATTCAGGGTCAGTTGTCCCACCTTTCACAGTGACATTTCTAAAGTATGCCGTGATTTACACTAAAAATATCCCGATTCGGCCCGCTGTGTTACCTTTTATAAGACGGATGAAAAACATCTCTGCTGATGTCAGAAGTGCTTCTGGAGAGGGAAACGTTGGCAGTGATTTATGACGGTGATATTTGAGATTGTTTTGACGGCAGGTAGTATCTGATCTGGGAGATCCTCGGTGACTCACTGATCTGAGACCTGCTCTGACGCCAGCGTTCCGGACATGTGTCTTTCTGTATGTGTGAGCTGTTGAGTAAAAACATCTGGTGAATCAAGACAGAGACATTTATTTGACTCTAATCGTTTACTTGAAAATGTTCATATTTATTTGTACTTAATGTGTATTCGTTATTGCAGATGATATAAAAAATAAATAAAATATATATTAACATTTTTATTTTATTGTATTTTATTTTATTTTTCGATTGTGAATTTTTTTTCATGACAATTAAGCACATTTCATCAAAAAAAAAGAGAACAACATGCATGATTATTTAATTTAGTTTAATTTAATTTAATTTAATTTAATTTAATTTAATTTAATTTAATTTAATTTAATTTAATTTAATTTAATTTAATTTAATTTATTATTTGATTAAATTTTTGGATTGTGACATTTTCATGACAAATAAAAAAGAAAACAACATGCATGATTATTTAATTTAATTTAATTTAATTTAATTTAATTTAATTTAATTTAATTTAATTTAATTTAATTTAATTTAATTTAATTTAATTTATTATTCAATTTAAATTTTGGATTGTGACATTTTTTATGACAAATAAAAAAAGAGAACAAAATGCATGATTACTTTATTTTATTTTATTTTTGGATTGTGACATTATTTTCATGACAATTAAGCACATTTCATCAAAAATAGGGAACAACATGCATGATTATTTAATTTAATTTAACTTAATTTAATTTAACTTAACTTAATTTATTTAATTTAATTTAATTTAATTTATTATTTAATTTAAATTTTGGATTGTGACTTTTTTTATGACAAATAAAAAAAGAGAACAACATGCATGATTATTTAATTTAATTTAATTTAATTTAATTTAATTTAATTTAATTTAATTTAATTTAATTTAATTTAATTTAATTTAATTTAATTTAATTATTTGATTAAATTTTTGGATTGTGACATTTTCATGACAAATAAAAAAAGAGAACAACATGCATGATTATTTAATTTAATTTAATTTAATTTAATTTAATTATTTATTATTTAATTAAATTTTTGGATTGTGACATTTTCATGACAAATAAAAAAAGAAAACAACATGCATGATTATTTAATTTAATTTAATTTAATTTATTATTTAATTTAAATTTTGGATTGTGACATTTTTTTATGACAAATAAAAAAAGAGAACAAAATGCATGATTATTTTATTTTATTTTTGGATTGTGACATTATTTTCATGACAATTAAGCACATTTCATCAAAAATACGGAACAACATGCATGATTATTTAATTTAATTTAATTTAATTTATTTTTTGATTAAATTTTTGGATTGTGACATTTTCATGACAAATAAAAAAGAAAACAACATGCATGATTATTTAATTTAATTTAATTTAATTTATTATTTAATTTAAATTTTGGATTGTGACATTTTTTTATGACAAATAAAAAAAAGAGAACAAAATGCATGATTATTTTATTTTATTTTATTTTTGGATTGTGACATTATTTTCATGACAATTAAGCACATTTCATCAAAAAAAAAAGGAAACAACATGCATGATTATTTAATTTAATTTAATTTAATTTAATTTAATTTATTATTTAATTAAATTTTTGGATTGTGACATTTTCATGACAAATAAAAAAAGAGAACAACATGCATGCCTATTTTAGTTTAGTTTAGTTTAGTTTAGTTTTGGATTTTGACATTATTTTCATGAAAATTAAGCACATTTTATCCATCAAAAAAAAAAAGAGATAACAACATGCATGATTATTTTATTTATTTATTTATTTATTTATTTAAAGATTGTGACATTATTTTCATGACAATTAAGCACATTTCATCCTCAAAAAAAAAAAAATTTGCATGATTATTTTATTTTATTCTCATTACTGTAATAAATATATATAATATATAATACATATTTTACTTCTGACTTTCTTTTGTAATTTTTATTAATAATAATTCCCAGTTACATTTAAATTCTTATTTAATTTGCCTTTTTATTTAATTTTAACACCAATTTAATAAACATTAATTACAAACAAACAATAAATAAATATTTTAATAATAAAAATATTTTTTAAACTAATTTAATAACATTCAGTATATAAAATATTTATATTTTATTTTTTATTATGTATGTGTTTATTTATTATTCATATTTAAAAAATTGAAGAATAAGATAATGTTGCATAATGACAATTACAATTTGGGATTAAATGTGCTTAAGCGTAAAAAAAACTAATATATAATGCTAATGCTAATAATAATTATATTATTATTATTATTATTGTTGTTGTTGTTAAAAATTGTTTAAAAATAATCATGAAAAGTGGAATAATAATAATGAAAATAATAATAATAATAATAATAATAATAATAATAAAAATAAAAAAAAATATTATTATTATTGTCATTAAAATAATAACTAAAAACAAATTATAACATAATAATACAATAAAATAATAGAAAATGAAAAGCAAATCAAATAATTTAATTACTTCATCAGAAAGCATTTTTTTCCCCAAATGTTTGTTTCTTATATGCAACAATGAGACTGAACACAAATGAAACTGTCTCTTCGATTTCTCTATATTTTCTTTTGACAAAAAAACTCGTGACATTTGTCTAATTTTAAAGCTCTTCTCATTGTATGTTAAGAATTGATTTATTTGTTCATTTTGAGATCTTTACAAGAAACAACTGTTGCTTAAATGAAATAATCTTGTGCTGTAAGTTTTAAAAAAAGCAATGCATTTGCTCTGAAAATGAAATCAAGCTTGTTCATAAGTGATAGTAGAGCAAAGATGTTGAAGATGTTCTGGTTGTTGGTCAGACGCTGCTAAACAGGATGAGACACGCTGCTCTTAAACAATGTCACTGCTTTCCACTTCTAAAGCTCATGTATACAGTGAGCGTGTTTTGGCTGGTTACTGTTGCTGTGCGTCTCTGTGCCCCACTTCGGGCCGTCCTGCCGGGTCTGTCCTGTTTGGAATGAGCTCTGGAGATACTTTCGCTCAGAAGTGCCTCTATATGAAACCTCGCTGGGCATCTCTGGAGACAACAGCTGCAGACTTTAACAAGCAGACCAGCGCCGGTATATCACACTCCAGAAATGCAACAATGAACACACGTAATCCCATAAGGTCAGCGCTAAAATAATCAGGTCATGAGATAAAAATTGCTCCTGAAATATGAATATGTGTTAGAGGGAGTGGCGGTCATGCCTCATACCTTGTCGTATCTTATGTAGCCTAAAATGATTAGAGACAAAAAAGTATTTCAGCGCAACAAATTATCAATTCTAAATCAGGATTTTTGTAGTTAACTAAAAGTAGAACCATAAACAAAACTTTTGTTAGTTGAAATAAAATAAACGTTAACATTAAAAGCTAGCTGCTAAAGCAACATTAAAAATAAACATAATACAATAAAAATAATAAATAAAAAAGTAATAAAAACATACATAAAAAAATATTTAAAAATTATAAAAAATAAAATAAAAAAGTATTAACAAAAGCTATAATAGTAATGATATAAAAAAAAAAATATATATATATATATATATTACATTACATTATATATACATTATATTCATTCTAAGCACATTTTTAAAATTTAATTTAATTTTATTTTATTTTTGGATTTTGACATTATTTTCTAGACAATTAAGCACATTTCATCAAAAAAAGAACAACATGCATGATTATTTTATTTTATTCTGATTACTGTAATAGATTTAGATATTTTACTTCTGCCTTTCTTCATTAATTCTTATTATTCTTAATAATTCCCCTTTTTTAATTTTAACAACAAATTTAATAAACATTCATCACAAACATTAAATAAATAAATTCACAATTTGGGGTTAAATGTGCTTAAGTGTAAAAACTAATGTATAATGCTAATGCTAATAATAATAATAATAATAAATGTATTATTTAAAAAAAATAATAAAAAATATTCTGCCCTGAATTTTACTGGCATGTGATACCAAATTAAACACAAATTATTTGATGCAAATCTATATATTTATAGGCAAATTCATCTTAGTAAACAAAAATATTATATTTTGTTTTATTATTTTATTCTATTGTATTTTTTACATTTATTGTATTTTTTATTTATTTTATTTTAAAACTTTTTATATAAAAAAGAGTATATATTTATTTATATTTTTATATTATTTGCTGCAAATCCATTCAACATTTATTGACAAGTTTATTTTAGTGCACAGTAAAAAAAATATTTTATGTTTTATTTTATTTTATTATATTTTCATTTCATTTAAATTTGACTTTTTTATTTTTATTTTGTTTTAAAACTGCAAATAAAATTAGTATATTTTGCATCTGAAAATATTCTACTCTGATATTACTGGCATCTAATACCAAATTAAAAACAAATTATTTGATGCAAATCCATTTGACATTTATAGGCACCATTTATCTTAGTGGACAGTAGAAACAAATGTTATATTTTATGTTTTGTTATTTTATTATATTTAAAAAATTTAAACATAGCACATGATAAGAGCATAAAACTAATTATTTACTGCAAATCCATAAAATATTCATTTATTTTAATATTTTTTTATTTTTACTTTTTATTTTCATTTTCAAAACGATGCATATGAAAAGAGTATATGTTTGCATCAGAAACTATTCTCCCGTGATATTATAGGTATCAAATTAGAATGCAAACGCAAATCCGTTCAATATTTACAGACAACATCGTCTTAGTGTATGTCTCCTGTCTTGGTTGTTATATCCACAGTAAACAGAGGATAAACAGAAGCGGTAATGTTGACGCTAAATTTGGCATTGGGCAAGAGGTTAAGTTTCTCCGTTGTAATGAGACCATAATGAAAATCTGCCCTTGCATAGCTGGAAGAAATCACTCTGCATTTAGATGTAATGTTAAGATGCTTCCCTGTTTAGTTCCAGCCACATGTCCTGCGACTAATTTTAGCCTGAAATATGAAACAGTCACAATAAAGGAGCTATTTATAATGGCCGAGCCGTTTTGGGGCCAGTGAGTTATCTCTAAAAGACAACATTACATTACTGAGTACAGCGCTGGGCTGTCAGTCAACGCTGTGATAACAGAGACACTGATTTCAGACGCCTGACTGAAATAATGGACATAAACATGCCTGGAGAAGGTTATATGTCATGTTATGCCTTTAAATAATCAACATTGCTGTTAAATCTGTTGCACACAATCTACTACATGCATTCACCATCTTCTGAGGCACGCTTATAAAGTGATATCGAGTGATAACTGATATTTATATCATTATATGTAAGTATCTGATAAACTGGTATACACATCTCTGTAATTTGCGTTACAAGCATCAGAATTTCAGCACTTTTTGTCCGTACAAATATCAGCATCTGCACCAAATTGCATATTTTTGCTCAATTTGAGTCTCTCAAATACAACTGAGCTGCTTTTCCTCCATATTCTCACTGTATCATACTATATGAGCCATAAAAACCAGATATATCAAATATAATGATAATAATAATACGAAACAAAAAACACCTATGCCAACGTTCGCAAATGTCTTTTATTATAAGTACAATAAATGGTTCCATCAAAAAAAAACTAGATAAAAAAAGTTTGTCATGACAAACTTCAGGAAGAAAAAACTGTAAAAGCTTGTAAGAGCTTTAAGTTTGAAAATGTAGATAGAAAAGACCGATGTTGATCATGTTTCTAGCATGATTAGCATGTTGCTAGCTAGCATGTTTCTAGTATGATTCGCATGTTAAAAGCATGTTGCTAGAATGGTTAGAAAGTTACTAGCATGTTGCTAGCATGATTCTAGTATGATTACCATGTTAATAGCATGTTTCTAGCAAGGGTAGCATGTTTCTAGCATGACTAACAAGTTATTAACCTGTTTCTAGCATGATTAGCATGTTACTAGCATGTTTCTAGCATGAGTAGCATGTTTCTAGCATGATTAACAAGTTATTAACATGCACGATTAGCATGTTACTAGCATGTTTTTAGCATGATTAGCATGTTGTTAACATGCTTCTAGCATGATTGGCAAGTTACTAACATGTTGCTAACATGTTTCCAGCATGATTAGTATGTTGTTAGCATGTTGCCAGTATGATTCTAGTATGATTCGCATGTTAATAGCATGTTGCTAGCATGGTTAGCAAATTACTAGCATTTTGCTAACATGATTCTAGTATGATTAACATGTTAATAGCATGTTGCTAGCATGATTAACACGTTACCAACATGTTTCTAACATGATTAGCATGATTCTAGTATGATTAGCATGTTACTAGCATGTTTCTAACATGAGTTGCATGTTTCTAGCATGATTAGCATGTTACTAGCATGTTTTTAGCATGATTAACATGTTGCTAGCATACTTCTAGCATGATTAGCAAGTTACTAACATGTTGCTAGCATGTTTCCAGCATGATTAGTATGTTGTTAGCATGTTGCCAGTATGATTCTAGTATGATTCGCATGTTAATAGCATTTTGCTAGCATGGTTAACAAATTACTAGCATTTTGCTAACATGAATCTAGTATGATTACCATGTTAATATGTTTAATATGCATGTTTCTAGCAAGGGTAGCATGTTTCTAGCATGACTAACAAGTTATTAACCTGTTTCTAGCATGTTGCTAGCATGATTAACAAGTTACCAACATGTTTCTAGCATTATTAGCATGATTCTAGTTTGATTAGCATGTTACTAGGATGTTTCTAGCATGAGTAACATGTTTCTAGCATGATTAATAAGTTATTAACATGTTTCTAGCACGATTAGCATGTCACTAGCATGTTCTTAGCATGATTAGCATGTTGCTAACATGCTTCTAGCATGATTAGCAAGTTACTAACATGTTGCTAGCATGTTTCCAGCATGATTAGTATGTTGTTAGCATGTTAATATATATATATATATATATATATATATATATATATATATATATATATATATATATATATAATGTTATTGTATAGAAATACTAACAATGAGATGAAATGCAGTGAGTGCAGCTTTAAGGGGCCTTTGCAAACGGTTGCAAGTAGTTTAATTACGATGAAAGTTTACCAGAAACCTTGTCGAGAATACCTGTACATTAGACTCATAAGGTCAATGTAGTTTATTTTTATCATTTACAAAAAAGTTTTGTGTTGAGTTTTTACAGAAAGCTAAACGCCATTGTTCTCATTATTGAATCGGTGCGTTTTTTTCCCGCTCAAACACTAAGCTGGGCGCGCACTTCAAGTCTGACAGGACTCCTGAGGTAAAACAATTTTTGAATCACTACAAATAATATAAATCGTCAAAAATCGTTTTTATATAATAATTGTGCTAATAGGGTCGCGTTGTGTTGTTAAGTGAGTAAAGTGTCTCGTGTTAATTGTAATCGAGAGGCTAATACAGGTCTGTGAGACGCTTAAATTACTTGACGTCAGTGACTCCTTGGATTTTTATTACCTGTAAAACATTGCCTCAAATAACCATTTAAGTGAAAACGACACGGTAAGACTAAAATGTTGGACTTTATAAACTCTTAGGAGTCTGTCGTCCATGTGTCAGATTTAATTAAAGTCATATAGAAGAAGATCTGAGTGTATAACATCTCAGAGATAAAAACATAAATAATAAAAAAAAACATGAATTGTATCTTTTATGAATGACAAAGAGAAAGAATCGGCGGTAAAATATGTATAAAAAAAAGAGACAAAGTCTTGCACAAATGTAAAGGAAACGATACAGAAACATAGACACAAAAAATGTTCAAAATACGGCTCAGTTTGAGAATGAAGCTCAAATCTATCTTTATACTGCCTAAACTATACTGCAAAGAAAATTGGTTGTAGCTTCTCTTTTTAATTTTTTTTTTTCCAGTTTTTATTTCTTGTGAAAGTACTGATTTATAAAAAGTACTAATAATTTTAGTTTATTGTATATAAAAATGCTAACTGGATTTGAAATGCAGTGAGTGCGCCTTTAAGGGGCCTTCATACATACAACAACAGCTGCAAGTAGTTTAATTACGATGAGAGTTTACATAAAACACGTCAAACTCCTTTGTAGACACAGCAATGGGGTCGTCAGATTGAGAATGAAGCTCAAATCTTTGTTGGGCTTTACTGCCATCTTGTGTTAAAACAGAAAATTAGTTTTGAGCTTTTTTTGTGGAGATGTTATAGTAGTGTTTCCCAAACTGGCCTTCGTGAAGGAACTTCAGAGGGTTTGTGAGTTGATTAAAAGCTAATAAATAATTTATTAATGAGTTTTCGATTTTTTTTAGTTGATTAAGGACCTCCAAATATGATAATCTTTATATAATGGGCCCCATCCTAAAATGTAAAAGCCTTATATAAAGACTTTATATAATTTATACTGTGGAAAAAACAATATTATAAATGTCAAAATATTATTTTAGAAAATATTTAGTTTCTATTAAGTTAAATTATTGCATACATTTGTTTTCTTCTCATATTATTTAAGTCAGATGGTTATTTATTTTAAACATTTTTAAATGTTATTATTTGAGTCTAATTTTATTATTTTGTTTGTTTATTTGTTTGTTCGCTTATTGGAACATATTGCTATTTTACTTTTTTGTTCACTGTTTTTCTCTTAACATTTATTGCATACATTTGTTTTCTACTCATTATAGTACAGTCCTGTTATTTAAGTCAGATAGTTATTTATTTTAAGCATTTTTGAATGTTATCATTTGAGTCTACTTAGTTTTATTTATGTATTTTTTAAATTTTCACTTATTGGAATTACATTTTTTATTGAATCGTATTTTATTGCTATTTTATAGGGATGCTCATTTCGGTTAATTTTCCTGACCGACAACCGCTGCTCGTTATCCGATCATTAACCGTTAACTGATAAAATTAGAATAATGAATTCGTTTAAAATAAAAATAGAATGCACGAGTATCTGTGATGATACATAAAAATACAAGCAAATGTTTTATTTTAACGTGCAAACAGCAGCATACAGAGCAACAACAAAAACTGCATTCATTTACTCAAATTATCACGCATCAGCAGCGCTTCTGAGAACAGAGAAAATCAGAATGAAATAAAAAAAAGAATAATATAAATAGGCCTACACTAAATATGTATAAGTTAAATAACTACCTAATTAAGATGACAGAACTAAAACACACTGAATCCTTCTATGCGCTTTGAAGAAAGGTAACGTTACCGGTCTTGTTCTTCTCGTCGGACATAAAAACATATAGCGGACCAGCTTATACCTCCGTTTTTAACATGTGGACATGCTGTACGGATAGACTGGAACGCTGTCTGTTAACGCTTAGATCCGTGATAAAAACACTTCACAAAAATCATTTCAATTTGCGGTTCGGGTCTTTTCATCCACTGTGGAGACACGTGTTTTCACAGTGTTCAATAGCCAATCACAGACATTTCTGTTGATCACATTATCGCAATGGCCAATCAGAGGCGGCTATGTTACGATCCTCTCACCACTCAAAGTGCCGGTTTCAATTCTGCTGAATTCTATACCTCCACGAACTCTCTCATTAAAACAAAGAAAGTGTAGACATGATGTAAATAAGAGATCCATTTACAGAGTAAAGGTTATTTTATTACTTTTTATTAACTTTGTGAGATTGCGATTAACTACAGTAATGTATGAGTGAGAGCTTTCCAGTGATTGTAAGGGGAGCGCGCTCTTTTTAGACTATAATTAATTCAGAATTTGAATACATTTATTCATGGATTCACTCTTTGATAACCCAATATCGCCATTGCCATCGTGTTGCATAGGCTACTTACATGAGTTACACAAACTAAGAGAAGGTAAAGCAGGTGCTTACTCAGCAAAATATGTCTGAACAGCCGCACTGCACGTGTCCACACCACTGATCTATAATAGAGAACTGGATTGCTCATGACGTCATAAAAGTGAAGCCACCGCGCCGCCATATTAGTATTCCCTACTATTCGCATACATTCCATTGAATGAATAGGAGATCATACGATTTCATTGAGAAAACATCACATAACAAGTCAGCGTTTTTATATCTGAAGTCTCACTGTGCATTTTTACAACGCAAACGTCCTAAGCATGTAAACGGTTATTTGTTTATTGTCGGGAATTCCCTCTGCTTAATAAAAATGTACGTTCATAAAGCCTACATTACAGTCATGTACATCAGATAAGCATAAACATCGGGCGTTCAACATATGTTTACAAAAGAAAATGTGCTCATAAATCTGAATAATCACTGTTTATGTCATTTTGTTGAATTTATTCGTACAGTAGGCTAACTGCATGTTTCAACAATACTTTTGTTATTAATTCGTTTATTGTATGTTATATTATTATATATTCATTAATAACATTATTAATTTTGAAGCAGGTAATGATTTGTTCGTTAAATTAATAATTAATTCAACATATATACGCAGCATTTTACTCACATGGAAACAGTAATGTTAGTAAATCATTACAGAATTTGGTGATTTGAAGAGACTGAAATAGATGCTGCTCATTAAAAAAAAACGCACCATACCGCGCTGACTACTTAAAGACATTAAGCTTT